>NC_069505.1:499460536-499525536 GCF_027579735.1 Bombina bombina
CTTCAGGCATCTCCCGCATATGGAGCTGGAGCGTGATCAGTGTTCCGCCTCCATATGAGGGCAGATGCCTGATCATACAGGCGGTGACACTGTGTGCGTCACCATCTGTAACAATCTTCTGCTGAAACCGGTGGGGGGTGTGGGCGGGAGGGATGGGCAGGTACATTACGGAAAAGGAGGTGTGGTGGACCCTAAAAAAAAGATAGCGGGGGGGGGGAAACTACACTACGGAAAAGTAAAACATTAAAAAAAAAAAAAAAGGTTTAGATAGCTGTTTTAGGGGGGATCAGGGAGGTTTGAGGGTTAGGGCAATCCTACACTACAGAGAAAAAATAAAAAAAATACTAAAAAATAAAAAAAAAGTTTTTATTTTTTTTATTGACAGACTGTCTGCCAGTATTTAAAGGGACAGTACACTAAAATAGTTTTTCCATTTATGTATTTTAAATGACTTGTTATACCAGCTGCAGAGTATAAAATATTTGAGAAATTGCAATTTCAGGTTTATTTGTGTATATGAAGTAGCTGATTTTGTGCTTTGAAACCACAGCCTATTACAACGGGTTGAACTTAAAGATAATATCATATCTCATTATGTTATCCCTTTGTGTACACAGACTTGCTTCCTTATCTTATATTTGTCTGGAACACCAAAGCTCAATACATAGAGAGAACAATGGAAAATAATCCTGCACCCCACTGAGAGTGTAACTTCTTCTGCTGGCTGTGTTTACTTAGGCTTGTCAATAGAATATACTCCAGTATATAAACTTTCAGTATAGGTGGCTATACCACAGACTAAATCAGCTATTTCAAATGCTGAAATAGGAGTAAAGAAGCTACTTGTAACCAATTGAATACACTCTAGCAGGCAAAAAGGATCATTGGGAATAATTTAAAGGGGAGAACATTTTTGGGTGAACTGTCCCTTTAAGATGGGGGTGACCAGTAGGGGAAGGGGGAGGGAAGAGAGCTGTTTGGGAGGGATCAGGGGGTGGGGAGTGTCAGGTAGGAGGCTAATCTCTACACTAAAGCTAACATTAACCTTTTAAGCTACCTAATTAGCTCCTTCACTCCCGGGAATAATAGAAGTGTGGTTTAAGGGGTTACTATTACATTTTTACTGATATCATTTGTGTAAAAATCACTGTTCACTATGCTGCCTGTATTAGTCAATTTTCTCTATTCCTTGCTTTAAAATAGTTTAAAATCACTGATCTATGTTACTGATGTCAAGATGTTACAAATGTTACTGTCATGAGGGTTAAAATCACTTTTTGTCCCTAAACAAATTAAGCGGGATGAAATCAATAATGAGTTACTGACATCAAAGGGGATAAAATAACTGCTCTTTTATCTGCCAATCTCAAGTATGAACTCTATGTCAAAGTTGGCAGTTTTCTGGAGTTCTTCAGTTTGCCGCCCTGATTTTAGTAAATTTTAATTAAGGTATCTTCGTGTATGACCTGGCTGTTTAGCTCTAGACTCCTTCTGTTTGCATTGTGAGTAACATAGGCACCAGGAATTGTCTGTTGCCGTCTCTCATTCTCTGCTGCCGGTGATGTGTGGCACCAGTCTAGCCCCGGAGCACACATGAAAGTCAGAACCAGAAAATCTAGTATTGATTCCTCAGCTGGTGCCAGCTCAATACTCTCTTTGAACCAGGGAAAATGTTGAGTAGGATCTTTAGACATGGTGGAGCACCAAACTATATCTAGCCGGGCACATAGCATTCAGAAACTAGCATCAACAAAGGTCTCCCCTGCCTTTATATTGTGGGCATACATATCAGCAATTGTCAGGAGAAAGTTGCTTTATATATGTAAAATAATTACTCTTGAGGTATCATAACCAATGATGGATTATATAGATACAGCGCCAGGAGACGGATCCACCTATAGCTGAGTCTTGAGAAAGGCCTAGACAAGGCCGAAACGCGTTGACTAAAGAGCTGGTAGGCATATTTCCAATTTCAGCACTAATTCCTGTACAATCTACACTATTAGTATTTGTTTTCTAGGACATTGAAAATAAGGACTGAGAGACCAACAGGATCCCTTCACTGGGATTCTCGCCACCCCAGGAATAGGAAGGCTTCCTCCAGCAGGAGAGACTACAAGTCACCCCCAGGGAGACAATCAGGATCCATAACGGGGGTTCTCACCACCAGAAATTAAGAATGATTCTCACCATCAGGAAATAAGGTCGTTTATTTCAATTTTAATATTGACTGCAATTCTCCATTGGATTACAATTTATATTTTTTTATATTTTTGTGTACACTTTTTTCACCACAGCTTTATGCTTTTCCTTTTTTCTTTTTTTCGTATTTTGTGACCACCATCTATTTTTATCACCATTTAAATTTTACCATCATTTTTTTGTGTCATATTTTTTAACACATGCTCAATTGTTGAATCACTCATCAATTTATCACCAAACGACACCCACTAGTTGTATAATCCCGAGGCTATTAACCCATCAGTGTCACTCACACTGCACCACTCTTACATGACTACATTTCACATAACCTTGATCCCTCTAATTTAGGGTCGCAAACATATCCATATCATCCCTGATTACATATATTGAGTATCACCAACTCCAAAGTCCACAAGTTGACAACCCAATTCAGCTTACCTTCATTTGGTTTTATATTTTTAATTTGTTACTGTACATTGTGGATCCACAAATTTTAATGATTTTTATGATAGTATAAACTGTTTTTGGCATTTCCGATTTTCAGATTGTTTATTTAGGATAAACTGTGTTATAATTAAACTCTGATTACCATTCAGACTACTATCACCTTTACCCACAACATTGGAAGTCCTAGTCACCTAGCCCTATTTGAGGCGCTCTGAGCACACACATTCACTAATCACTAGTATCATAACCAATCTTTGATTCGAAGTAGAACAGCTAGCGTAACAGTAGTTGTGTCCTAACTCAGCCAGCAAAATATAGAGTGTACCCACAGTAAAGCTCAATATAGCAGTTCATTTGCAACTGCCCTACTCAGATAACTGGAGAGAGTATCAAGAGATCTCGACAGTACAGAACAGCGCTCATGGGTCACACATACAGCAATTTATGTGTCATTCATTGAATCAAGATATAATAAACCCAGGTCGCTGCCTATACACACAACCCAATTTACATTTATTATCATATTTTCTTCATTCTCTTGCTATCTTTTGTTGAAGGAGCAGCAATGCAATACTGGGAGCTAACTGAACACTAAGTGAGCCACTGGACAAGAGGCATGTATGTGCCATCAATCACCAGCTAGCTCCCAGTAGTGCATTGCTGCTTCTTCAACAAAAGATAGCAAGACAATAAAAAAACGTGATAATAGTACATTTGAAATAACATGCTCTTTCTGAATCATGAAAGAAAATAATGAGGTTTCATATCCCTTAAATAACAGAGATGGATAATAATTTTGTTACTGACTGCAAGTAGTTTATAACATGATAAGATAGAAGCACCCATACATCTAATCTGAGGCCTCAGTGAACTGTAGATGTAAAATCACAATTGGATATTAACCAGCATTAGGCCCTTCGCTATCAGAATTTCAGAGAAGAACTTGAGCAAAATACCAGAGAATTTTTAGCATTTTTTCTATCACTCCATTTAGACAGAAATAGAGCCTTGTTTGTTTGTTTTTTTATTTACCTGTCAAAACTATATATATTTTTTAAGTAGACATCACAAGGTATTGATCTAGGCCCATTTTGGTATATTCCATGCCACCATTTCACCGCCAAATGCAATCAAATAAAAAAAAATTGTTAACTTTTTTAAAAACTTTGGGTTTCTCACTGAAATTATTTATATACTGCTTGTGCAATCATGGCACAAATGGTTGTAAAAGCTTCTCTGGGATCCCCTTTGTTCAGAAATAGCAGACATATATGGCTTTGCCATTGCTTTCTGCTAATTAGAAGGCTGCAAACTGTAGCTGTGCACCACACTTCTATTATTCCTGGCAGTGGAGGGGTTAATCAGCTTGTAAGGTTAATTTTAGATTTTGTTGTAGACATTACCCTCCCACCTGACACTTCCCACCCCCTGATCCCTCCCAAACAGCTCTCTGAACCTCCCTCACCCCCACTGGACACGAACATCTTAGGTGCTGACAGTCTGCCATTAAGCAGTTTATTTTTATTTATTTTTTTATTATATATATATATATATATATATATATATATATATATATATATATACAGTTGTATGCAAAAAGTTTAGGCACCCCTGACAATTTCCATGATTTTCATTTATAAATAATTGGGTGTTTGGATCAGCAATTTCATTTTGATCTATCAAATAACTGAAGGACACAGTAATATTTCAGTAGTGAAATTGGGTTTATTGGATTACCAGAAAATGTGCAATATGCATTAAATTAAATTAGACAGGTGCATAAATTTGGGCACCCTTGTGATTTTGTTGATTTGAATACCTGTAACTACCTAGCACTGATTAATTGGAACACACAATTTGTTTGGTGAGCCCATTAAGCCTTGAACTTCATAGACAGGTGCATCCAATCATGAGAAAATGCATTAAAGGTGGCCAATTGCAAGTTGTTGTTCTCTTTGGGGGATATTTATCAAGCTGTCAAATGTGCTGCATTCGCCGGCACCAATACGCTCACCTAACACCGCGGCTGCGGACCTGAATACGCTCTCCATATTTATAAAAAAAGCTGGCAAAAAGATGCGCACCAAGTATCAATGACACTGTTATTCGGCTTTTTACCAACTTTATTTATACCCTGTCACTAAACACCGCCACTATACTAAAATATTTAACCCCTATCCAGCTGCTCCCGGACCCCGCCGCAACCTAAATAAAGTTATTAACCCCTATCCCGCCACTCCCGGACCCCGCCGCAACCTAAATAAACATATTAACCCCTATCCCGCCGCTCCCCGACCGCACCGCAACCTAAATAAACGTATTTACCCTTAAACCTCTTGCCTCCCACATCACTACCACTAACTAAACCTATTAACCACTAAACCGCCAGCCCCCCACATCGCCATAAACTAAATTAAGCTATTAACCCCTAAACCTAACAACCCGCTAACTTTAAATTAAAATTACAACATCCCTATCTTAAAATACATTTAAACTTACCTGTAGAATTAAAATAAACTAATTTTAAACTATTAATTAACCTACCCCAACTATTATACTACAATTAAATTAAACTAGCAATTAAATTAACTAAATTACTTTTTTTTTTTAAAAAACCTAACCCTACTAAAATTATTTAAATCTACTATTAAACCTTATTAAAAATTACTAAATTACCAAAAAAATAAAAGCTAAGTTACAAAAAATAAAAAACACAAAATTACGGAAAAAAGAATTACACCTAATCTAATAGCCTGATCAAAATAAAAAAGTCCCCCAAAATAAAAAAAACCCTCTAGCCTACAATAAACTACCAATGGCCCTTAAAAGGGCCTTTTGTGGGGCATTGCCCCAAAGAAATCAGCTCTTTTACCTGTAAGAAAAAATACAAACCCCCCAACAGTAAAACCCACCACCTATCTAAAATAACCTAAGCTCCCCATTGCCCTGAAAAGGGCATTTGTATGGGCATTGCCCTTAAAAGGGCATTTAGCTCTTTTACATGCTCAGATCCTAATCTAAAATTAAAACCCACCCAAAACACTAACCCCCGACGATCCACTTACAGTTATTGAAGTCCCGCTTGAAGGATCCATCCAGCCGGCAAGAAGTCTTCATAGGATTTGAACAGCTCTCACCCTATTGGCTTTCCCAATCAGCCAATAGGATGAGAGCTCAATCCTATTGGCTGATTGGAACAGCCAATAGGATGAGGGCTTCTCAAATCCTATTGGCTGATTGGAACAGCCAATAGGATTTTAGCAACTCTAATCATATTGGCTGATTGGAACCTTTCAGCCAATAGGAATGCAAAGGATGCCATCTTGGATGACGTCACTTGCATTGAAGTTCCAGTTTACGGTGGTGACCGTATGAAGAGGAGCTCCACGCCGGATGTCTTCAGGATGGACCCGCTCCGCGCCGGATGGATAAAGATGGAAGATGCCATCTGGATGAAGACTTCTTGCCGCCTGGATGAGGACTTCGCCGGCTGGATGAAGATGGAAGAGGCCGCCGGGATGAAGACTTCTTGCCGCCTGGATGAAGACTTCTTGCCGGCTGGATGGATCCTTCAAGCGGGACTTCAATAACTGTAAGTGGATCGTCGGGGGCTAGTGTTAGGTTTATTTAAGGGTTTTTTGGGTAGGTTTTAATTTTAGATTAGGGTCTGGGCATGTAAAAGAGCTTTTTTATTTTTGATAATGTGTTTTTGTCTTTTTCGTAATTTAGTGTTTTTTATTTTTTGTAACTTAGCATTTTTTTTTTTTTGGTAATTTAGTAATTTTTAATAATGTTTAATAGTAGATTTAAATAATTTTAGTAGGGTTAGGTTTTTTTTAATATGTAATTTAGTTAATTTAAGTGCTAGTTTAATTTAATTGTAATATAATAGATAGGGTAGGTTAATTAGTAGTTTAAAACATAGTTTATTTTAATTCTACAGGTAAGTTTAAATTTATTTTAAGATAGGGATGTTATAATTTTAATGTAAAGTTAGCGGGTTGTTAGGTTTAGGGGTTAATAGCTTAATTTAGTTTATGGTGGGCTGGTGGGCGGTTTAGGGTTAATAAGTTTAGTTAGTGGTAGTGATGTGGGAGGCCAGAGGTTTAGGAGTTAATACATTTATTTAGTGGCGGCAGGTTCCGGGAGCGGCAGGATAGGGGTTAATAACTTTATTTAGTTTGTGGTGGGGTCCGGGAGCGGCGGAATAGGGGTTAATAACATTATGTAGGTGGCGGCGATGTCGGGGGCGGTAGATTAGGGGTGTTTAGACTTGGGGCTTATGTTAGGGTGTTAGGTGTAAACTTAACTTGTTTTCAACCATATAAATCAATGGGGTATCTGGCAGCATCGAATATAAGCTTTCGCTGCTTTCAGACTCCTATTGATTTCTTTGGCATCCACGTTCTCTAGGGTGGCGGATTGAAAACCAGGTACGCTAGGCCAGAATAGCCGCGAGCGTACCGGTACGAAATTTGATAAATGGGAAAAAGTGTCAGATAGAGCCGAATGTGTATTCGGAACATCTGTAATGACGTAAGCATCTATCTATGTCGGTTAGAGAATGGCGGATCGTATGTTACGTCAAAAATTTAAACTTTTGCCGGTCTGTAGACTTTGATAACTAGGTCGGATCAAGCTCGCAACAATTACACTGCAGAATTTCGGTGTATTTGCGGTTGACGGCTTGATCACCCTTAGACTCTCCTCTGAAGAGTGGCAACATGGGGGCCTCAAAACAACTCTCAAATGACCTGAAAATAAAGATTGTTCAGCATTATGGTTTAGGGGAAGGCTACAAAAAGCTATCGCAGAGATTTAAGTTGTCAGTGTCCACTGTGAGGAACATAGTGAGGAAATGGAAGACCACAGGCACAGTTATTATTAAGGCCAGAAGTGGCAGGCAAAGTAAAATATCAGAGAGGCAAAGACAAAGGATGGTGAGAACTCTCAAAACAGCCCACAGACTACCTCGAAAGACCTACAACATCATCTTGCTGCAAATGGTGTCACTGTGCATTGTTCAACAATTCAGCGCACTTTGCACTTAGCTGTATGGGAGAGTGATGCGGAAGAAGCCTTTTCTGCACACACACCACAAACAGAGTCGCTTGAGGTATGCAAAACTCACATTTGGACAAGCCAGCTTAATTTTTGAAGAAGGTGCTGTGGACTGATGAAACAAAGATTAAGTTATTTGGTCATAACAAGGGGAGTTATGCATGGCGGCAAAAGAACACAGCGTTCAGAGACAAACACTTGCTACCCACAGTAAAATTTGGTGGATGTTCCATCATGCTGTGGGGCTGTGTGGCCAGTGCCGGTACTGGGAATCTTGTTAAAGTTCAGGGTCGCATGAATTACACCCAATATCAGCAGATACTTGAGAATAATGTTGAAGTTACGCCGGGGCTGAATATTTCAACAAGACAACGACCCAAAAACACTGCTCAAAATCTACTCTGGCATTTATGCAGAGGAACAAGCACAATGTTCTGGAATGGCCATCCCAGTCCCCAGATCTGAATATCATTGAAAATCTGTGGGGTGATTTGAAGTGGGCTGTTCATGCTCGGCAACCATCAAACCGAACTGAACTGGAGATGTTTTGCAAGGAGGAATGGTCCAAAATATCTTCATCCAGAATCCAGACACTCATTACAGGCTATAGGAAGTGTCTAGAGGCCGTTATTTCTGCTAAAGGAGGCTCTACTAAATATTATTGCGATATTTCTATTGGGGTGCCCAAATGTATGCACCTGTCTAATTTTGTTTTGATGCGTATATCACATTTTCTGTTAATTCAATAAACCTCATTTCACTACTGAAATATTACTGTGTCCTTCAGTTATTTGATAGATCAAAATGAAATTGCTGATCCAAACACCCAATTATTTATAAATGAACATCATGGAAATTGTCAGTGGTGCCTAAACTTTTCCATAAGATTGTATATATATATATATATATATATATTTTTTTTTATTTTATTTTTTTTCTCTGCAGTGTAGTGATCCTCCTCAACCCTCCTACCTCCCTGATCCCCAAAATAGCTCTCTAACCCTACCACTAACTGTGGCCATCTTTAATACTGGCAACTGTCTGCCATTCCCTAATACATATATACATATATTTTTTTTTATTTATTATTTTTGTTATTTCTGTAGTGTAGTGGTCCCCTCATCTCCCCCCTTCTAGTGATCATTAGTTAGGGACCCCCACACCTTCATTCCACCTTTTTTTCTGTAGTGTAGCTCCCTATCCCACCCTCCCCCTTCATTTTTTTTATTCTGCAGTGTAGGACCCATCCCACTTCCTCCCACTCCGCTGCTGGGACGCCAACCTGCATCCCCTCCCACACCTCCTTTTGGCACCAGCAGATGATCATTGCAGATAGTGACACACTTTGTCACCTTGTGTAATGATCTGGCATCTACCTTTATATGGAACCGGAGCACCGATCGGGCTCTGATTCCATATACTGGCAGATTCCTGGAGCTAAGGAACTCCAGCTCATGGCTGTAAAGTTAACTTCCTGCAGCGATGAGCTTCGTACCGCATGAGGTATTTATACGCCACATTGGGTCAAGGGGTTAAGTAAAATAACTTAAAATGGTATGAAACCCAATTTTTTCTTTCATGATTTCGATAGAGCATGCAATTCTAAGCAACTTTCTATTTTTTTCTTCATTCTCTTCTATCTTTATTTGAAAAAGCAGGAATGTAAGCTTTCTAAATGTAGCCACCAATTAGCAAGCGCTACCCAGGTGCTGGGGAAAAAGTGCTTGCTCCTAAGCTTTACATTCCTGCTTTTTCAAATAAACATAGCAAGAGAACGAAGAAAAATTGATACTAGGAGCAAATTAGAAAGTTTCTTAAAATCACATGATCTATCTGAATGATGAAAGAAAACATTTGGGTTTCATATCCCTTTAAATCATAGCGGACGCACAACAAACACCAATAGCAAGTCCATATCACTTTGCACAGTCCTCCACAAAAAAGACACTTTGATCATGTTTAGTAATTATTAGTCTGAACTATCAATACATTCCACACATATTTATCTGAACCATTAATAAATCCAATAGTACGGAGCCCCAGAGGTGTCATACAAGATTTGTTTTATAAATCGTGAGCACATTTTGCTAAATCGTGAGCACATTTTGCTAAATCGTGCTCACGATTTAGCTAAATCGTGCGCACAATAAAGCTATATCGTGCGCACAATTTAGTTACATTTAGCTAAATTTAGTTAAATCGTGCGCACGATTTAGCTAAATTGTGAGCACGATTTATAATAAATTATAATCATACTATTCCACCTTAAGCATGAATCCTCCCACTTATAGCACCAGCTAATATTACTTTCAGTTTCAGTTCAGTCAGTGTTAGGATCAATACAGACAGATTGGTAAGTGTGGACCTCAGCTTCAGTCAATTTTAGCATTATGTTATGTGACAGTACATTTAGTATTGCAATGCTCACAAAGTATATTTATCCTTTCACAATACAATGCAATTATATTCAAATTATTGGAGGTGAAATAGATGTAAATTATATTATATTGAAAGTATATATTGAACAGAAATTAGTTAATTTTTCAGGTTAAAAACTGGTTTCTCAAAAAAAAATAGTCGTGCTCCCTGTAAGAAAATCATGAATTGTACAATTTCAAATACATATTTTTCTGTAATTTCTTTATAAAATATTGTGACATTCTTATGTCTTTTTTTAAGCAGGCAATTTGTTTTTTATTAATACTATAGAAACATCTAATTTGATTCCACTACCTACAGAAAAAAATGGCAGTGAGAACTGTACACATTTTCATAATGCTCTGTGCACAATAGAATCATGGAAGCCTGTGTTATTGTACACACAATTCAGTACATTGCAAAGCTTATCCAAAATAACATAATTTATGTAAGAACTTACCTGATAAATTAATTTCTTTCATATTGGCAAGAGTCCATGAGCTAGTGACGTATGGGATATACAATCCTACCAGGAGGGGCAAAGTTTCCCAAACCTCAAAATGCCTATAAATACACCCCTCACCACACCCACAATTCAGTTTAATGAATAGCCAAGTAGTGGGGTGATAAAGAAAGGAGTAAAAAGCATCTAAGGAAGGAATTTGGAAATAATTGTGCTTTATACAAAAAATCATAACCACCATAAAAAAGGGTGGGCCTCATGGACTCTTGCCAATATGAAAGAAATGAATTTGTCAGGTAAGTTCTTACATAAATTATGTTTTCATTCATGTAATTGGCAAGAGTCCATGAGCTAGTGAGGTATGGGATTGCAATACCCAAGATGTGGAACTCCACGCAAGAGTCACTAGAGAGGGGGGGATAAAAATAAAAACAGCCATTTTCCGCTGAAAAAATAATCCACAACCCAAAATATAAGTTTAATCTTTAAATGACAAGAAAAACTTAAAACATCAGCAGAAGAATCA
The DNA here is from genome assembly GCF_027579735.1 of Bombina bombina. NCBI lineage: Eukaryota > Metazoa > Chordata > Amphibia > Anura > Bombinatoridae > Bombina > Bombina bombina. The sequence goes on from NC_069505.1 coordinate 499,471,654, forward strand.
AACTGAAACAGCTGCCTGAAGAACTTTTCTACCAAAAACTGCTTCTGAAGAAGCAAATACATCAAAACGGTAGAATTTAGTAAATGTATGCAAAGAGGACCAAGTTGCCGCTTTGCAAGTCTGATCAACTGAAGCTTCATTCTTAAAAGCCCACAAAGTGGAGACTGATCTAGTAGAATGAGCTGTAATTCTCTGAGGCGGGGTCTTATCCAACTCCAAATAAGCTTGATGAATCAAAAGCTTTAACCAAGAAGCCAAGGAAATAGCAGAAGCCTTCTGACCTTTTCTAGGACCAGAAAATAAAACAAATAGCTTCAACATAATATTTCAAAGCTCTTACCACATCCAAAGAATGTAAGGATCTTTCCAAAGAATTCTTAGGATTAGGACACAAGGAAGGGACAACAATTTCTCTACTAATGTTGTTAGAATTCACAACCTTAGGTAAAAATTGAAATGAAGTCTGCAAAACCGCCTTATCCTGATGAAAAATCAGAAAAGGAGACTCACAAGAAAGAGCAGATAGCTCAGAAACTCTTCTAGCAGAAGAGATAGCCAAAAGGAACAACACTTTCCAAGAAAGTAGTTTAATGTCCAAAGAATGCATAGGCTCAAATGGAGGAGCCTGTAATGCTTTCAAAACCAAATTAAGACTCCAAGGAGGAGAAATTGATTTAATGACGGGCTTAATACGAACTAAAGCCTGTACAAAACAGTGAATATCAGGATGTTTAGCAATCTTTCTGTGAAATAAAACAGAAAGAGCAGAGATTTGTCCCTTCAAGGAACTTGCAGACAAACCCTTATCCAAACCATCCTGAAGAAACTGTAAAATTCTAGGGATTCTAAAAGAATGCCAAGAGAATTTATGAGAAGAACACCATGAAATGTAGGTCTTCCAAACTCGATAATAAATCTTTCTAGAAACAGATTTACGAGCTTGTAACATAGTATTAATCACTGAGTCAGAGAAACCTCTATGACTTAGAACTAAGCGTTCAATTTCCATACCTTCAAATTTAATGATTTGAGATCCTGATGGAAAAACGGACCTTGAGACAGTAGGTCCGGCCTTAACGGAAGTGGCCAAGGTTGGCAACTGGACATCCGAACAAGACCCGCATACCAAAACCTGTTTGGCCATGCTGGAGCCACCAGCAACACAAACGATTGTTCCATGATGATTTTGGAGATCACTCTTGGAAGAAGAACTAGAGGCAGGAAAATGTAAGCAGGATGATAACACCAAGGAAGTGTCAGCGCATCCACTGCTTCCGCCTGAACAACCCTGGACCTGGACAGGTATCTGGGAAGTTTCTTGTTTAGATGAGAGGCCATGAGATCTATCTCTGGAAGACCCCACATCTGAACAATCTGAGAAAACACATCTGGATGGAGAGACCACTCTCCTGAATGTAAAGTATGACGGCTGAGATAATCCGCCTCCCAATTGTCTACACCTGGGATATGCACCACAGAGATTAGACAGGAGCTGGATTCCCCCCAAGCAAGTATCCGAGATACTTCTTTCATAGCTTGGGGACTGTGTGTCCCACCCTGATGATTGACATATGCCACAGTTGTGATATTGTCTGTCTGAAAGCAAATGAACGGTTCTCTCTTCAACAGAGGCCAAAACTGAAGAGCTCTGAGAATTGCATGGAGTTCTAAAATATTGCTTGGTAATCTCGCCTCTTGAGATTTCTAAACCCCTTGTGCTGTCAGTGATCCCCAAACAGCTCCCCAACCTGAAAGACTTGCGTCTGTAGTGATCACAGTCCAGGTTGGCCAAACAAAGGAAGCCCCTTGAACTAAACGCTGGTGATTTAACCACCAAGTCAGAGAGTGTTGAACATTGGGATTTAAGGATATTAACTGTGATATCTTTGTATAATCCCTGCACCATTGATTCAGCATACAAAGCTGAAGAGGTCTCATGTGAAAATGAGCAAAAGGAATCACGTCCGATGCTGCAGTCATGAGGCCTAAAACTTCCATGCACATAGCCATTGAAGGGAATGACTGAGACTGAAGGTGCAGACAGGCTGCAACCAATTTCAAACGTCTCTTGTCTGTTAGAGACAGAGTCATGGACATTGAATCTATCTGGAAACCTAAAAAGGTGACCCTTGTCTGAGGAATCAAGACACTTTTTGGTAAATTGATCCTCCAACCATGTTTTTAAAGAAACAATACTAGTTAATTTGTGTGAGATTCTGCAGAATGTAAAGACTGAGCTAGTACCAAGATATCATCCAAATAAGGAAACACTGCAATACCCTGCTCTCTGATTACAGAGAGTAGGTCACCTAGAACCTTTGAAAATATTCTTGGAGCTGTTGCTAGGCCAAATGGAAGAGCAACAAATTGGTAATGCTTGTCTAGAAAGAGAATCTCAGGAACTGATAATCTTCTGGATGAATCTGAATATGAAGGTATGCATCCTGCAAGTCTATTGTAGACATATAATGTCCTTGCTGAACAAAACGCAGAATAGTCCTTATAGTCACCATCTTGAAAGTTGGTACTGAATGAATTTTCCTTCTTTGGGACAATGAATAGATTTGAATAAAATCCCAGACCTTGTTCCTGAAATGGGACTGGCATGATTACCCCTGAAGACTCCAGGTCTGAAACACACTTATGGAAAGCCTGAGCTTTTACTGAATTTGCTGGGATGCATGAGAGAAAAAATCTTCTCACTGGAGGTCTTACTCTGAATCCTATTCGATACCCTTGAGAGACAATCTTCTGAATCCATTGATTTTGGACAGAATTTATCCAAATATCCTTGAAAAACCTTAATCTGCCCCCTACCAGCTGAGCTGGAATGAGGGCTACACCTTCATGTGGACTTAGGGGCTGACTTTGGTTTCTTAAATGGCTTGGATTTATTCCAATTTGAGGAAGGCTTCCAATTGGAAACAGATTCCTTGGGGGAAGGATTAGATTTTTGTTCCTTATTTTGACGAAAGGAACGAAAACGGTTAGAAGCCTTAGATTTACCCTTAGGTTTTTTATCCTGAGGCAGAAAAACTCCCTTTCCCCCAGTAACAGTTGAAATAATAGAATCCAACTGAGAACCAAATAAATTATTACCTTGGAAAGAAAGAGATAGTAATCTAGACTTAGATGTCATATCAGCATTCCAAGATTTAAGCCACAAATCTCTTCTAGCTAAAATAGCTAAAGACATGGATCTAACATCAATTTTGATAATATCAAAAATGGCATCACAAATAAAATGATTAGCATATTGCAGTAAGCGAATAATGCTAGATATGTCAGAATCCAATTCTTGTTGTGCTAAATTCTCCAACCAGAAGGTTGATGCAGCCGCAACATCAACCAAAGAAATTGCAGGTCTGAGAAGATGACCTGAATATAAATAGGCTTTCCTTAGATAAGATTCAAGCTTCCTATCTAAAGGATCCTTAAAGGAAGTACTATCTTCCATAGGAATAGTGGTACGTTTAGCAAGAGTAGAAATAGCCTCAGGAATAGGAAAAACCCCTGGAGTAACCACAGGAGGTTTAAAAACAGCATTTAAACGTTTATTAGACTTAACGTCAAGAGGACTGGTTTCCTCAATATCCAAAGTAATTAACACTTCTTTTAATAAAGAACGCATATACTCTATTTTAAATAAATAAGTAGATTTGTCAGTGTCAATATCTGAGGAAGGATCTTCTGTATTAGATAGATCCTCATCAGAGGAGGATAAATTATTATGTTGTCGGTCATTTGACATTTCATCAACTGAATGAGAAGTTTTAAAAGACCTTTTACGTTTATTAGAAGGTGGAAATGCAGACAAAGCCTTCTGAATAGAAACAGTAACAAATTCTTTAAAATTCATAGGTATATCATGTACATTAGAAGTTTAAGGAACTGCAACTGGCAATGTACTATTACTGATGGACACTGTACAATCAGTAATACTCCAGCACCAGTGGTACTATGAGTGCACGCTGGAAGAGTCCCTGCTTAAAGGCTCCAACACAATCCACCAACGAATAACTCCAGCAGCACACCAAGGGTTAACAATTTCCAAACCTTTTATTGTACCAGGAGGAAAACAAACATGACGCTTCGGGCTCAAATGCCCGTAATCATATGACCTTTTTACAACACACACCTTACTTAAATACCTGTCACCACAGGTGTACCTAATCTAATACAATTTCATCATACACCTAACCTATAATTCTAAACGCCACCTAGTGGTCAAGGTATAAAATTACATCTTAATAAAAAGTCTAACAGTGTTACATATATGCATTTTGGCATTAAACTACATCAAACAAATACATAAATAAATAGTTACAAGTCTAGGGAGAAGGGATTCTTCTTCGCAGTAATCTTATTTAGATAAAGGTTTAGCAGAATCTGGAAAAAAATCAAATTAGAGAAAAATATTAAAATCTATCTCACGATTCATACCTTTTGAATATAAACAATCCAATCTATATATCCACATAGATTTTCTCTTTTTTAAGATCAACTCCCTGTCACCACCTCTCCTTGGGACAGGGACATGATCTATAATTTGAAATTTAAGTTGGGCTGCTATCCCTGTTTGGGTTATGCAAATTGTAATAACATGGTTAAAGGTCCCACTTTTGCACATCCACTTACTGGTAAAATTTATAAGATCAATGGCTTTTTCATGTGCAATACTGGATATGCTATTTACCTAATTAAGTGTCCATGTGGGTGGATCTACATTGGCGAGACCACCCAACGGGTGAGAGATAGGATCATACAACACAAATCAAATATAAGGATCTTAATGCTCCAGTCTCTAATCACTTTTTGACTTTTGGTCATTCCATTGCACAACTTAAATTTCAAATTATAGATCATGTCCCTGGTACAAGGAGAGGTGGTGACAGGAAGTTGATCTTAAAAAAAAAAAGAGAATCTATGTGGATATATAGATTGGATTGTTTATATCCAAAAGGTATGAATCGTGAGATAGATTTTAATATTTTTCTCTAATTTGATTTTTTCCAGATTCTGCTAAACCTTTATCTAAATAAGATTACTGCGAAGAAGAATCCATTCTCCCTAGACTTGTAACTATTTATTTATGTATTTGTTTGATGTAGTTTAATGCCAAAATGCATATATGTAACACTGTTAGACTTTTTATTAAGATGACATTTTATACCTTGACCACTAGGTGGCGTTTAGAATTATAGGTTAGGTATATGATGAAATTGTATAAGATTAGGTACACCCGTGGTGACAGGTATTTAAGTAAGGTGTGTGTTGTAAAAAGGTCATATGATTAAGGGCATTTGAGCCCAAAACGTCATCTTTGTTTTCCTCCTGGTACAATAAAAGGTTTGGAAATTGTTAACCCTTGGTATGCTGCTGGAGTTATTCGTTGATGGATTGTGTTGGAGCCTTTAAGCAGGGGCTCTTCCAGCGTGCACTCATAGTACCACTGGTGCTCGAGTATTACTGATTGTACAGTGTTTTCCTGCTGCTTATCTCCTTGCACAGTGTGTTTTACGATGGAAACAGTTCAAGAGACAGTACCTGATATGGAGGCACAAGTGTTTACATATAATGACATAGAGGCTGCAAGGATCACTACTTTGGTGTGTGGATCCAGAGATTTCCTAAAGACACCGGTAACTGAGGCTATATTTAAGAGCTATGAGAGACTGGCTAAGAGGCAGATGACTTTTGAATTATATGCAACAACATTGGCAGAGTATCCTAGGGTGCGAAGAATCCCTAGGGGCTTAAGAATGAGCTCAAGACCCACCTTGTTGGTGGACAATAAGGACTATTGTAAAAAATATGAATGCATCCTAAACAAATGCTCGCTAGATATTATTGTATTAACAGTGGAATACCTGCAAAAAGCCATAGATGAGCAGAAGATTGAAATCCAAAAGATAGAGGATATGCTGAAACTCGATCTCTCTATAGCTGATATAGAGTCTAAGATGGCCGCAATCGATAAGGAGATCACTGAAGTAAGGAAGGAGCTACAAAACAAAAAACGAGAGAAGTTTTTCCGTGATGAGCAAGATTATACCCACGGAACTGTCTATAGATGGACAAGGGAGAACACCGGAAGGGAACGGTACTATACTTCCGGTCGGGCCAGGCGTGGTAATCGCTACCAGAGAAGCGAAGTGAACACCGCAAATTTGCAGACGAATAGTTCTCCGGGGGACTCCGATGCAGGAAGCAACGCAGGGGTAAGAGACACAGCCGGAAAGGGCCCGCAAGAAAGGATAACAAAGAAGGAACCGCATCAGCAACATTGTGTGACGAGACAGAGATACAAGGTCTAGTGGTAAATATATCTGGAGTACCACTAACTGCAGCAGAAGAGAGAGTATTGAATAGGGGACTTTCTTTCTGTCCTAGCAGTGACTGTAATTTTTTTGAACTTCAACAAGATCTGAATAGGCTGTTTAGGAACGTTAAGTTAAAGTCATTTTTTGCTAACAATGAATTGCGGGTGAGTGCTAAGACATGTACAGAGTTAAATATCTGCAACTTTGGGCTTAAAAATAAGAGTAACTTTGTTCCAGGCAGCTATAACCATTGTGTTGATACATACATTGATTTAGTTTGTAAAGATATTGAAAAGTTGAAGGATAATATATATCACAGAAAGGTTAAGTCTAAAAAAATGATGTATAGAAACAATCTTGCTAGAACTGAAAGAGATGCCCTATTATCATTGGAAACTATGGCCTAGATTTGGAGTTTGGCGGTAGCCGTGAAAACCAGCGTTAGAGGCTCCTAACGCTGGTTTTAGGCTACCGCCTGTATTTGGAGTCAGTCAGGAAAGGGTCTAACGCTCACTTTTCAGCCGCGACTTTTCCATACCGCAGATCCCCTTACGTCAATTGCGTATCCTATCTTTTCAATGGGATCTTTCTAACTCCGGTATTTAGAGTCGTGGCTGAAGTGAGCGTTAGAATTCTAACGACAAAACTCCAGCCGCAGAAAAAAGTCAGTAGTTAAAAGCTTTCTGGGCTAACGCCAGTTCATAAAGCTCTTAACTACTGTGCTCTAAAGTACACTAACACCCATAAACTACCTATGTACCCCTAAACCGAGGTCCCCCCACATCGCCGCCACTCGATTAAATATTTTTAACCCCTAATCTGCCGACCGCCACCTACGTTATACTTATGTACCCCTAATCTGCTGCCCTTAACACTGCCGACCCTTATATTATATTTATTAACCCCTAACCTGCCCCCCATAACGTCGCCGCCAGCTACCTACAATAATTAACCCCTAATCTGCCGACCGGACCGCACCGCTACTATAATAAAGTTATTAACCCCTAATCCGCCTCACTCCCGCCTCACTAACCCTATAATAAATAGTATTAACCCCTAATCTGCCCTCCCTAACATCGCCGACACCTAACTTCAAACATTAACCCCTAATCTGCCGACTGGAGCTCACCGCTATTCTAATAAATTTATTAACCCCTAAAGCTAAGTCTAACCCTAACACTAAACCCCCCTAAGTTAAATATAATTTAAATCTAACAAAATAAATTAACTCTTATTAAATAAATTATTCCTATTTAAAGCTAAATACTTACCTGTAAAATAAATCCTAATATAGCTGCAATATAAATTATATTTATATTATAGCTATTTTAGGATTTATATTTATTTTACAGGTAACTTTGTATTTATTTTAACTAGGTACAATAGCTAAAATAGTTAAAATAATTACAAAATTACCTGTAAAATAAATCCTAACCTAAGTTACAATTAAACCTAACACTACACTATCAATAAATTAATTAAATAAAATACCTACAATAACCTACAATTAAACCTAACACTACACTATTAATACATTAATTAAATACAATATCTACAAATAAATACAATGAAATAAACTAACTAAAGTACAAAAAATAAAAAAGAACTAAGTTACAAAAAATAAAAAACTATTTACAAACATCAGAAAAATATTACAACAATTTTAAACTAATTACACCTACTCTAAGCCCCCTAATAAAATAACAAAGACCCCCAAAATAAAAAAAATGCCCTACCCTATTCTAAATTACTAAAGTTCAAAGCTCTTTTACCTTACCAGCCCTGAACACGGCCCTTTGCGGGGCATGCCCCAAAGAATTCAGCTCTTTTGCCTGTAAAAAAAACACATACAATACCCCCCCAACATTACAACCCACCACCCACATACCCCTAATCTAACCCAAAACCCCCTTAAATAAACCTAACACTAAGCCCCTGAAGATCTTCCTACCTTATCTTCACCATACCAGGTTCACCGATCGATCCAGAAGAGCTCCTCCGATGTCCTGATCCAAGCCCAAGCAGGGGGCTGAAGATGTCCATGATCCAGCTGAAGTCATCATCCAAGCGGGAGCTGAAGAGGTCCATGATCCGGCTGAAGTCATCATCCAAGCGGGAGCTGAAGAGGTCCATGATCCGGCTGAAGTCTTCTATCAACGGCATCTTCAATCTTCTTTCTTCCGGATCCATCTTGAAGACCTCCGACGCGGAACATCCTGCTGGCCCGACGGACTACCGACGAATGAAGGCTCCTTTAAGGGACGTCATCCAAGATGGCGTCCCTCGAATTCCGATTGGCTGATAGGATTCTATCAGCCAATCGGAATTAAGGTAGGAAAATTCTGATTGGCTGATGGAATCAGCCAATCAGAATCAAGTTCAATCCGATTGGCCGATCCGATCAGCCAATCAGATTGAGCTCGCATTCTATTGGCTGATCGGAACAGCCAATAGAATGCAAGCTTAATCTGATTGGCTGATAGGATCAGCCAATCGGATTGAACTTGATTCTGATTGGCTGATTCCATCAGTCAATCACAATTTTCCTACCTTAATTCCGATTGGCTGATAGAATCCTATCAGCCAATCGGAATTCGAGGGACGCCATCTTGGATGACGTCCCTTAAAGGAGCCTTCATTCGTCGGTAGTCCGTCGGGCCAGCAGGATGTTCCGCGTCGGAGGTCTTCAAGATGGATCCGGAAGAAAGAAGATTGAAGATGCCGTTGATAGAAGACTTCAGCCGGATCATGGACCTCTTCAGCTCCCGCTTGGATGATGACTTCAGCCGGATCATGGACCTCTTCAGCTCCCGCTTGGATGATGACTTCAGCCGGATCATGGACATCTTCAGCCCCCTACTTGGGCTTGGATCAGGACATCGGAGGAGCTCTTCTGGATCGATCGATGAACCTGGTATGGTGAAGATAAGGTAGGAAGATCTTCAGGGGCTTAGTGTTAGGTTTATTTAAGGGGGTTTTGGGTTAGATTAGTGGTATGTGGGTTGTAATATTGGGGGGGGTATTGTATGTGTTTTTTTTACAGGCAAAAGAGCTGAATTCTTTGGGGCATGCCCCGCAAAGGGCCCTGTTCAGGGCTGGTAAGGTAAAAGAGCTTTGAACTTTAGTAATTTAGAATAGGGTAGGGCATTTTTTTATTTTGGGGGTCTTTGTTATTTTATTAGGGGGCTTAGAGTAGGTGTAATTAGTTTAAAATTGTTGTAATATTTTTCTGATGTTTGTAAATAGTTTTTTATTTTTTGTAACTTAGTTCTTTTTTATTTTTTGTACTTTAGTTAGTTTATTTCATTGTATTTATTTGTAGATATTGTATTTAATTAATGTATTGATAGTGTAGTGTTAGGTTTAATTGTAGGTAATTGTAGGTATTTTATTTAATTAATTTAATGATAGTATAGTGTTAGGTTTAATTGTAACTTAGGTTAGGATTTATTTTACAGGTGATTTTGTAATTATTTTAACTATTTTAGCTATTGTACCTGGTTAAAATAAATACAAAGTTACATGTAAAATAAATATAAATTCTAAAATAGCTATAATATAATTATAATTTATATTGTAGCTATATTAGGGTTTATTTTACAGGTAAGTATTTAGCTTTAAATAGGAATAATTTATTTAATAAGAGTTAATTAATTTCTTTAGATTTAAATTATATTTAACTTAGGGGGGTGTTAGTGTTATGGTTAGACTTAGCTTTAGGGGTTAATAAATTTATTAGAATAGCGGTGAGCTCCAGTCGGCAGATTAGGGGTTAATGTTTGAAGTTAGATGTCGGCGATGTTAGGGAGGGCAAATTAGGGGTTAATACTATTTATTATAGGGTTAGTGAGGCGGATTAGGGGTTAATAACTTTATTATAATAGCGGTGCGGTACGCTCGGCAGATTAGGGGTTAATAAGTGTAGGCAGGTGGAGGCGACGTTGTGGGGGGCAGATTAGGGGTTAATAAATATAATATAGGGGTCGGCGGTGTTAGGGGCAGCAGATTAGGGGTACATAGGGATAATGTAAGTAGCGGCGGTTTACGGAGCGGCAGATTAGGGGTTAAAAATAATATGCAGGGGTCAGCGATAGCGGGGGCGGCAGATTAGGGGTTAATAAGTGTAAGGTTAGGGGTGTTTAGACTCGGGGTACATGTTAGAGTGTTAGGTGCAGACGTAGGAAGCGTTTCCCCATAGACAACAATGGGGCTGCGTTAGGAGCTGACCGCTGCTTTTTTGCAGGTGTTAGGTTTTTTTTCAGCTCAAACAGCCCCATTGTTTCCTATGGGGGAATCGTGCACGAGCACGTTTTTGAGGCTGGCCGCGTCCGTAAGCAACTCTGGTATCGAGAGTTGCAGTGGCGTTAAATATGCCTGTACGCTGCCTTTTTGGAGCCTAACGCAGCCATTCTGTGGACTCTCAATACCAGAGTTATTTTAAAGGTGCGGCCAGAAAAAAGCCAGCGTTAGCTACGCGGGTCGTTACCAACAAAACTCTAAATCTAGCCGTAAGAGAGATGTGATTTACAAGCAGGCAGATAAGGGTGGTGCTTTAGTTGTACTTGGTAAAGGTTACTATACAGACGAGATTAGGATGCAGTTAAGCAGGGCCGGACTGGGAATTCAGACCTGCCCTGGAAATTTGTATAGACCGGCCAAACCCGCCCCCTCCAACCTAGCCACGCTCCCTCCAATCCAGCCAACTATGCTCTAGCTGGTTTTCCCTTCAACTCATATAGATATATACATGCTGGCATTTCCTGCAATTGTTAAGCATATATACTGTTTGTGTGTGAGAGTGTGTGTATATATATATATATATATATATATATATATATATATATATAGATTGGTGGTTCAAGTGAACAGAGGCACTCGCCGTGTTTCAAATGTGCTTTATTCTCTCATACGAGTATGAGAGAATAAAGTACATTTGAAACACGTGGAGTGCCTCTGTTCACTTGAACCACCAATCTATATTGAAAACTTGGGAGCACCCCGGTTTTTGGGACTATATAGTGAGTGCTGGTAAATTTGAATTGATATATATATATATATATATATATATATATATATTACACACATATACATACCCAGACACAGTATATATTCTTAACAATTGCAGAAAATGTCATCATGTACATCTTACAGATAAGTGTAAAAATACAGCTTTGTACCATTTTTAATTTATTGAAAGTATGGAAACTTTTTTAGAAAGCACATTTTCTTGCAATTTGAGGAAGAGACAGAAAGATGATATGGTAGGTCCTACTAATATCATGATCCTCTACACTTATAAACATCACACTGCACCCTCCCACATTACCAGAGCCCTCCCACCTTTATTTTACTCCCACTCAGTCAGTTCTCAGTTGAAGGGCCATTATAATATTTTTTATATCGATGGGTTAATAAAAAGTTGATTATGACAACATTAATAAATTACTAATTTACATTTATTAAAGGTAATATATATATATATTTTAACTTACAAAGTTATAATAATGTCCACTGTCCATTCTGAGAGTAGAATACCATAGTCCAGCATTTCCTAAGCTCCTTACAATGTGTAGAAACAGGCTCCTGGCTGCCAGACATCAATCAAATACCCCTCTGCTCGTGTTAACTAAGGAGGGAGACGTTCTGGCAATGGTTGCTATGGCAACCTTTGAAGCTTCCTGCAGAACGTATAGGATTCTGAGTGAAATTATTTACGATATTTGTTTCACTTTGATCTGCTTAACGGGCACAAAATACATTCTCTTCTCCTATCTGCATCTCTCCTCTGACCTCTCTGCTACCGGACACTTTTTAGCTTGCTACATACACACACTCCCCTTGCCTCCTCTCACTGTTATGTGCGCTATTGTAGCTGTCAGCGTTCTGCTAGCACACAGTGCAGTGAGAGAAGAGCAGGCAAGGGGAGTGTGTATCAAGATCAAATTAAAAAAGTATTACCGTAGCAGTCATAGGAGAGATTTAGATTGTGTCCCTCAGTCTGTGCAATGCCAGCCTGCCCTTTTACTGAGTGCTGCCTGAGCACTGGCTGTCACCACCCCTGTGCCTGCAGCAACACTTGTGAAAGTTGATTCCGATCCGAATTCCGGATCTACATACCATACAAATGGGGCCACACTGTAACCGGCATGGGAGCTCTGAGCTGTTTGCTTCACCTCAAAGGCCAGAAAAAAGTAGTGGGAGGCTGGAGCTGGGACAGAGCATGTACAGTCACACTCAAACACGTCTTGGCTCTCTCTTCTTCATTCCTGCCAGTCCTACTGAAACGCCTCCAAGTCATGTGATTTTATTGACTAAGCAGTGAACACTATACGTCACACTCTGGTGAACTAGAAACAAAACCACAGTAAAGTAATGGTGGGCGGGGCTAATCAGCCGCCCTCATCACATCAAAAATGTGCTGCTCTCAGACAGTCTCTGCAGCAGCTGAGCCAGCCCAGTTGAGTTGCCGGCCGGCGGCCCACCAGGATTTTTCCCGGTATCCCGGCTGCCCAATCCGGCCCTGCAGTTAAGTGATACAGAAGTTTATCAGTTATTAAACTATAATCCAACATGGGCTATTTAGAAAGAGATAACATTTTACCTTGACAAAGCCATTGAAAACGGTATAATTGATGAAGAGACAAAGAAATTCTTATATGTTAAAAATGGGATAATACCCATTTTTTATACCCTCCCTAAGGTACACAAACGGCTTGACAAGCCACCAGGGAGGCTGATAGTGGCCAGTACAGAGTCTTTTCCCATGTATCAATTTATTTAGATAGAATCTTGAGATGTTTTGTAGAAGAGTCTACATCCTATATAAAAGACACTGGGGATTTTTTGAATAAAATCAGGAATATTGAAACACCAGATAGATGTATTTTGTATAGCCTTGATGTGGTCAGTTTATACACCTCTATAGAACATGAAAGTGGCTTGGGGGCCGTCTGAAATATGCTAACAACTAGAGGTGTGTACACTGACCAACAGCGAGATTTCTTGCTGAATTTACTAAATATCATCCTATACTGCAACTATTTTCTATTCGAAGACAATTTTTACATGCAAGTAAAGGGAACTGCTATGGGGTCCAATGTCTCCCCAACCTATGCAAACTTATTTATGTCTGCATTTGAAGAGAAATTTGTATATCAAAATGAGATGTTTCTTCTATATGGCGCCACCTGGTGGCGTTATATAGATGACGTCTTTGGTATTTTGTGGGGCGACATTGGATCCCTAGTTAAATTTGTTGACACTTTAAATAGTGCCACGAGATACATTAAATTTACCCTTACTTGGGATGAGCATTCAATAAATTTTCTTGATACTTTGGTATACAAGGAAGGGGGGAAGCTTATGACAGATATATACAGAAAGGGCACAGACAAGAATAGTCTATTACACTACACAAGTGCACATCCATCTGCTCTTATTAAGTCCCTTCCTTAGAAGTCAAATGACTAGAGTTAAAAGAATTGTCTCAGATGAAAAACTTGTTGATAAAAGATTTGAAGAAATGGGCAAAACGTTTAGTGATAGAGGCTATCCAATTGACCTGATAAAGGGTGAGATCTTGAGAGCTAAAAGTGTAGCACAGACCAGTGCGAGTAAAAATAATGATAAGAAAGAAAGGATCATTTTTGTATCAGAATACAATAATCAGAGTTCACAAATTCAAAAAATTATTAAAAAACACTGGTTTATGTTAAAAGAATGTCATCCAGGTGTACTAGCTTTTAATAATGGCCAGATGTCTGCATATAGGAAGGGTTCCAGTATTAAGGATAGACTTGCGAGGGCTGATATTGGTAGTAAAAAAAGAAAAAAAAGTTATATCTCAAGTAAAAATCTGGGCTGCTATCCCTGTTTGGGTTGTGCAAATTGTAATAACATGGTTAAAGGTCCCACTTTTGCACATCCACTGGTAAAATTGATAAGATCAATGGCTTTTTCACGTGCAATACTGGATATGCTATTTACCTAATTAAGTGTCCATGTAGGTGGATCTACATTGGCGAGACCACCCAACGGGTGAGAGATAGGATCATACAACACAAATCAAATATAAGGTGTAAGGATCTTAAGGTTGGTTCCCAGGTAAATGTCAATCATTGGGTTAACCCTTTAGATGTTTTTGTGATGATCATATGACCTAGGTTGCCCAATCAGGGGTGAACCTATATGCAGTTAGTTATTGAAAAACCTTCTAAATTATGTTAGGGATGGCAAGTGTTGAACAGAAAAAGTTTTTCCTAATACGCAAGTATTTTAAATGAAATGTTATGTAAAACATGCTTTATCCGTATAATAGGTTAGTTTCTTTACCTTTTCACACATTTTTTTTTAAATGTTGCTTCTGCGGCTTGATATTAATTTGGTGCAGTAAGATATATATACCATATTTTATATACCCTGTATGTTTGTGATGATAAAGTATAAAAGCGGCCAATATATTTATACAATTGGTTAGCAAAAGGGCGTGAATATTTTCTGTGTGGTAATTGGCTACTAAAAGGTTTTATCTAGAGGTGGATTTGGATAAAACGGCTCATGTAGGCAAGAAACGCGTTATGGATGTACTGCATGGCTATGTTGATCCTTCTATGCTGTGGAGAGGAAGGGGTGATATCACCCACTCCAAAGGCCAGTGAGCTGGGATACTGTGAGCTCTCAATCTGCATCATTAAGCACATTTAGCTGCTGCCACATCTGTGAGTACAACAGATTTACTGTGTGTTTATCATCAAGTCTGGTGCTGTAACTGTATTGTGGAAAAAACAAGAGAGTAGGTGTATCTAATCTAGAGACTATGTAACCCAAATGCTGCCAACCTGGAACCAAACAAATTATCCCAAATTAATTTGCTAAAAAACACAAAAAGATATAGAGAAAGGTGGCACAATAACGATTGCTAGTTGGGGTATGTCAAACACAATTAGTAAAATGTATATGCTTTAAACCTTCTAAAATCTCAGAATAAGTACATACTCATAAATAAAATATTCTATTTATTAAAATACTTTGACACAGCTTACGAAGCTGCTGAAATAAAAGGTACTGTGCAGTTTGAATCCCTACAACTATAAACCCCCGTACTTTTGTGTCCCGTATCAAAGACGCTAAGCAGCATTGAGAGTTAAATTCCTGGCAGCACAACTTTGATGTAATTCCCATTACTCAAACAGAACTGAGAACTGAGTATTTTTGGGATATTTCAAACCACCTGGATCAGATTTTTAAGTTAAAACCATTATATGGCTTTTTTATAGTCTTATGTGGATGTTATATCGGTGTATTATTTTACCATATCAATTTCTTTTAGAATACTATTATTGTTAGAAAATTACTACTGTTGGAATTACTTAGGATATACATACATGTGTCATGTGATTAGCATTTTCTTTTAAGAATAAATAGAATATTTTATTTATGAGTATGTACTTATTCTGAGATTTTAGAAGATTTAAAGCATCTGCGACTGAAGAGTTCTAAAAAAAATGAAACAGGCTGTCTAGCAGTGATTTCTGTATTGCTGTGATAACCCTATCAAGGGATTGCTGTGTTAAAACAGTATTTGAAGCAAAAAATCTGAGATTTGGCATATATAATTTGCATACCTTACCCAGAATCCTCTTGTGCATTGGTAACAGTGTACATGGAGATTTACTGGGGAAAAGCAAGCAGGGATCTTGCCTGAATGTGCTAGTTTCCTATGCAAAAATGTTTTATTGATATATATATATATATATATCTTTGAAAAAATATTTTCATTATTTATTTTGTTACCCTTTCCTGTAATTCCATTCTGAAATTGTGAGCTTTTCAGTTCCTGTTAGAAATGGAAGTGCAGAACACTGTTATATCCCACACAGCCATTGGCTGCACACTCTAGTGACCTATTTATAACTGTCCCTAATTGGCAGAGAAGGTAACCTAAGTTATAACATGGCAGCTCCCATTGTTTTTAAGACACTACAACTTTACGCTTATTTTATCAATATTTAAACAGCTAATGAAACTTTAAAAAATACATCTACATGTTATTCTCAGACTAATCTTTTCTTAGAATGTAAAATTCTATCTAGCATTTCATAAAAAAGGTATTCCAGAACGAGATGTTTGAAAAAAGGTAGTACATTTTATTCCTTAAAATTGTATGTAACAGCATACAACAACATGAGGTTTAGTGAGGACAAAAAGACTTCTGACCGATTTCGGTCGTATTGACCGTAATCATAGAATAGCACCTGTTAAAGGGTGCACCCTTTTATGTCAAACAATTCATGTTCATTGGTTAAAAACAACAACAGTCTTCAAACTTAACCCTATACGTACCATTTTGACATTTAATGTGGATTGTAAGCATTGTTTATATATACAATAAATGCAAACAAATAAAAAAAGATATATGTTTCATGTTAAAAGTGGAAGCCTAATATTTATATTGTATATTAGCAAAGAAACACCCTTAGAGATCAGATAGAAATACATACATTGTAGGAAAAAATAACTTATTATATTCCTTTACCCATGTCTAACCAAGGCTCAACATTCAGAGGCCTAGATTTGGAGTTTGGCGGTAGAAGGGCTGTTAACGCTCCGCGGGTTTTTTTCTGGCCGCACCATAAATTTAACTCTGGTATCGAGAGTTCAAACAAATGCTGCGTTAGGCTCCAAAAAAGGAGCGTAGAGCATTTTTACCGCAAATGCAACTCTCGATACCAGAGTTGCTTACGGACGCGGCCAGCCTCAAAAACGTGCTCGTGCACGATTCTCCCATAGGAAACAATGGGGCTGTTTTAGCTGAAAAAAAACCTAACACCTGCAAAAAAGCAGCGTTCAGCTCCTAACGCAGCCCCGTTGTTTTCTATGGGGAAACACTTCCTACGTCTGCACCTAACACTCTAACATGAACCCCGAGTCTAAACACCCCTAACCTTACACTTATTAACCTCTAATCTGTCGCCCCCGCTATCGCTGACCCCTTCATATTTTTTTTAACCCCTAATCTGCCGCTCCGTAAACCGCCGCAACCTACGTTATCCCTATGTACCCCTAATCTGCTGCCCTAACATCGCCGACCCCTATATTATATTTATTAACCCCTAATCTGCCCCCCACAACGTCGCCGCCAGCTACCTACACTTATTAACCCCTAATCTGCCGAGCGGACCGCACCGCTACTATAATAAAGTTATTAACCCCTAATCCGCCTCACTAACCCTATCATAAATAGTATTAACCCCTAATCTGCCCTCCCTAACATCGCCGACACCTAACTTCAATTATTAACCCCTAATCTGCCGACCGGAGCTCACCGCTATTCTAATAAATGTATTAACCCCTAAAGCTAAGTCTAACCCTAACACTAACACCCCCCTAACTTAAATATAATTTACATCTAACGAAATAAATTAACTCTTATTAAATAACTTATTCCTATTTAAAGATAAATACTTACCTGTAAAATAAATGCTAATATAGCTACAATATAAATTATAATTATATTATAGCTATTTTAGGATTAATATTTATTTTACAGGCAACTTTGTAATTATTTTAACCAGGTACAATAGCTATTAAATAGTTAAGAACCATTTAATAGTTACCTAGTTAAAATAATAACAAATTTACCTGTAAAATAAATCCTAACCTAAGATATAATTAAACCTAACACTACCCTATCAATAAATTAATTAAATAAACTACCTACAATTACCTACAATTAACCTAACACTACACTATCAATAAATTAATTAAACACAATTCCTACAAATAAATACAATTAAATAAACTAGCTAAAGTACAAAAAATAAAAAAGAACTAAGTTACAAAAAATAAAAAAATATTTACAAACATAAGAAAAATATTACAACAATTTTAAACTAATTACACCTACTCTAAGCCCCCTAATAAAATAACAAAGCCCCCCAAAATAAAAAATTCCCTACCCTATTCTAAATTAAAAAAGTTACAAGCTCTTTTACCTTACCAGCCCTGAACAGGGCCCTTTGCGGGGCATGCCCCAAGAATTTCAGCTCTTTTGCCTGTAAAAAAAAACATACCATACCCCCCCCCAACATTACAACCCACCACCCACATACCCCTAATCTAACCCAAACCCCCCTTAAAGAAACCTAACACTAAGCCCCTGAAGATCTTCCTACCTTGTCTTCACCATCCAGGTATCACCGATCCTTCCTGGCTCCAACATCTTCATCCAACCCAAGCGGTTGGATTCTATTGGCTGATCGGAACAGCCAATAGAATGCGAGCTCAATCTGATTGGCTGATTGGATCAGCCAATCGGATTGAACTTGATTCTGATTGGCTGATTCCATCAGCCAATCAGAAAATTCCTACCTTAATTCCGATTGGCTGATAGAATCCTATCAGCCAATCGGAATTCGAGGGACGCCATCTTGGATGACGTCCCTTAAAGGAACCGTCATTCGTCGGGAGACAACGGAAGAAGAGGATGGATCCGCGTCGCCTGCTTCAAGATGGACCCGCTCCGCACCGGATGGAAGAAGATCGAAGATGCCGCTTGGAGAAGATGTTTGCCGGTCCGGATGTCCTCTTCTTGCCGGATAGGAGGAAGACTTTGGAGCCTCTTCTGGACCTCTTCAGCCACCGGATGATGGATCGCCAACCCCCGCTTGGGTTGGATGAAGATGTTGGAGCCAGGACGGATCGGTGATACCTGGATGGTGAAGACAAGGTAGGAAGATCTTCAGGGGCTTAGTGTTAGGTTTCTTTAAGGGGGGTTTGGGTTAGATTAGGGGTATGTGGGTGGTGGGTTGTAATGTTGGGGGGGGGGTATGGTATGTTTTTTTTTACAGGCAAAAGAGCTGAAATTCTTGGGGCATGCCCCGCAAAGGGCCCTGTTCAGGGCTGGTAAGGTAACTATTGCCTGTAAAATAAATATTAATCCTAAAATAGCTATAATATAATTATAATTTATATTGTAGCTATATTAGCATTTATTTTACAGGTAAGTATTTAGCTTTAAATAGGAATCATTTATTTAATAAGAGTTAATTTATTTCGTTAGATGTAAATTATATTTAAGTTAGGGGGGTGTTAGTGTTAGGGTTAGACTTAGCTTTAGGGGTTAATACATTTATTAGAATAGTGATGAGCTCCGGTCGGCAGATTAGGGGTTAATAATTGAAGGTAGGTGTCGGCGATGTTAGGGAGGGCAGATTAGGGGTTAATACTATTTATGATAGGGTTAGTGAGGCGGGTTAGGGGTTAATAACTTTATTATAGTAGCGGTGCGGTCCGCTCGGCAGATTAGGGGTTAATAAGTGTAGGCAGGTGTCGGCGACGTTGAGGGGGGCAGATTAGGGGTTAATAAATATAATATAGGGGTCGGCGGTGTTAGGGGCAGCAGATTAGGGGTACATAGGGATAACGTAGGTGGCGGCGCTTTGCGGTCGGAAGATTAGGGGTTAATTATTTTAAGTAGCTGGCGGCGACGTTGTGGGGGGCAGGTTAGGGGTTAATAAATGTAATACAGGGGTCGGCGGGGTTAGGGGCAGCAGATTAGGGGTACATAAGTATAACGTAGGTGGCGGTCGGCAGATTAGGGGTTAAAATATTTTAATCGAGTGGCGGCGATGTGGGGGGACCTCGGTTTAGGGGTACATAGGTAGTTTATGGGTGTTAGTATACTTTAGGGTACAGTAGTTAAGAGCTTTATGAACCGGCGTTAGCCAGAAAGCTCTTAACTCCTGCTATTTTCAGGCGGCTGGAGTTTTGTCGTTAGAGCTCTAACGCTCACTTCAGAAACGACTCTAAATACCGGCGTTAGGAAGATCCCATTGAAAAGATAGGATACGCAAATGGCGTAGGGGGATCTGCGGTATGGAAAAGTTGCGGCTGAAAAGTGAGCGTTAGACCCTTTAATCACTGACTCCAAATACCAGCGGGCGGCCAAAACCAGCGTTAGGAGCCTCTAACGCTGGTTTTGACGGCTACCGCCGAACTCCAAATCTAGGCCAGAGAATGTAATATACAAGAATAACAATGTTTATAAAGGTACTTGTACAGAATGAAAATAAATAAACAAAGGACAATAATATTTATTTAAGATCATTACGTACCTTTTTTAATAACTTGTTAAACTCAGGTTATAGTTTATGATCATAAAAGATCCACCAAATATAAATGATCAGTCTAATATATACCTGGATTTTAATGCAATAGCAAAATATATAAGAAATCATTAATATTATTGTTATTATTGACTAGAACCTAGACAACCAAAGGGAAATATGTACTTATATCTTGTACTAAATCTCACAACTAGTATAGCAACTTAAATTCAGAGAGGCAAGATATTAAAAGTTATTTAAATACAATTGTCTATTTTTGCCAATAATTTATGACATCATATTCTGAACTATAGGCACTTAGTTTTAAAAATCCAATACATTTCTTGTTTACTTAAGATAGACAATTTATCTCCACCTCTTGGTGGTGTGCCAATTTGTTCAATGGCCTGCCATTTAAAAGTTGTGACATCCTGATTGTGGTACTCAATAAAATGAGTAGAAAGAGCTGAGCATGTTCGTTTGCTTGAAATGTAGGATAGATGTTCTTTAACACGTTTGCCTACCTCCCTTGTGGTCCTACCTGTGTATTGTCTCCTGCATTGGGTGCATTCAATAATTTAAATAACAAATTTACTCCTACAGTTAATGCATCCCCTAGTTGGGAACTCCTCTCCTGTAACATGGGACCTGAATGTGGGAGAAATGTTAATGTGATCACAAGAGGTGCACACCTTTCTTCCACACTTGTAAGTTCCATTGTGTTTTAGCCAAGAGGAACCAGAGGCACTTGCTGTCTGTAACATACTGGGAGCCAGAATTTTCCCTAAAGTCACATTACGTTTAGGCACAAACATGCACCCTTGCTTGATTTCATCTTTCAATTGTTTATCTCCAATGAGAATCGGCAGGTTATTTTTAATGATACGGCATACATCATCATATTGATTGGAATATGATGTGATAAACCTCAGATGTCTTTTGGAATTACTTTGTTTTGGTGGATCATGTGTTCCTGCTATATCTTTGATCTCAAAAAAGGCCTTGTCAATTACTTTATTAGGATAACCCCTTTTGAGCATTCTTGATTTTAAATCTCTGCTCTCTTTTCGGAAAGTATCTTCTTTTGTGCAATTTCTTTTTGCCCGTAGAAATTGGCTTTTAGCAATTCCTTTGAATACATGCCGAGGGTGGCAACTACGGGCATGTAAAAGATTATTGCCCGAGATTGGTTTCCGATAGAGAGCTGAGATAACCTTGCCCTCTTGGGCATCTCCAGTGAGGGTAATATCCAGTAAATTGATGGTGTGTTTCTGCCACTCACATGTAAATTGTATTCCCACCTCATTGATGTTAAGCAAGTCAACAAATTTGCTTGCAGATTGTGAGTCAGAGGACCAAACAATAAGCAAATCATCAATGAAGCGGGCATACATAACAATATGCTTTGATACGGTGGTACTACCTCCATAGACGTGGCACCGCTCCCACCAACCCATAAATAGGTTGGCATATGAGGGGGCGAACTTCACCCCCATGGCGGTGCCACGTCTCTGGAGGTAGTAGCGTCCCTGGAACATAAAAAAATTGTGCTCCAATAAAAATTTCACAATCCTAATAACCAAACTCTTACGCCTAGATTTAGAGTTTGGCGTTAGCCGTCAAAACCAGCGTTAGGGGCTCCTAACGCTGGTTTTTACCGCCCGCTGGTATTTAGAGTCAGTCAGGAAAGGGTCTAATGCTCACTTTGCAGCCGCGACTTTTCCATACCGCAGATCCCCCTACGCCATTTGCGTATCCTATCTTTTCAATGGGATCTTTCTAACGCCGGTATTTAGAGTCTTGGCTGAAGTGAGCGTTAGAAATCTAACGACAAGACTCCAGCCGCAGAAAAAAGTCAGGAGTTAAGAGCTTTTTGGGCTAATGCCGGTTCATAAAGCTCTTAACTACTGTGCTCTAAAGTACACTAACACCCATAAACTACCTATGTACCCCTAAACCGAGGTCCCCCCACATCGCCGCCACTCTATTAATTTTTTTTAACCCCTAATGTGCCGACCGCACACCGCCGCAACCTACGTTATCCCTATGTACCCCTAATCTGCTGCCCCTAACACCGCCGACCCCTATATTATATTTATTAACCCCTAATCTGCTGCCCCCAACGTCGCCTCCACCTACCTACAATTATTAACCCCTAATCTGCCGACCGGACCTCACCACTACGCTAATAAATGTATTAACCCCTAATCCGCCTCACTCCCGCCTCAATAACCCTATAATAAATAGTATTAACCCCTAATCTTCCCTCCCTAACATCACCGACACCTAACTTCAAGTATTAACCCCTAATCTGCCGACCGGACCTCACCGCTACTCTATTAAATTTATTAATCCCTAAAGCTAAGTCTAACCCTAACACTAACACCCCCCTAAGTTAAATATAATTTTTATCTAACAAAATAAATTAACACTTATTAAATAAATTAATCCTATTTAAAGCTAAATACTTACCTGTAAAATAAACCCTAATATAGCTACAATATAAATAATAATTATATTGTAGCTATTTTAGGATTAATTTTTATTTTACAGGCAACTTTGTATTTATTTTAACCAGGTACAATAGCTATTAAATAGTTAATAACTATTTAATAGCTACCTAGTTAAAATAATTAGGGTTAATTGTAACTTAGGTTAGGATTTATTTTACAGGTAATTTTGTAATTATTTTAACTAGGTAGCTATTAAATAGTTATTAACTATTTAATAGCTATTGTACCTGGTTAAAATAAATACCATTCCTAACATGGCTACAATATAATTATAATTTATATTGTAGCTATATTAGGATTTATTTTACAGGTAAGTATTTAGCTTTAAATAGGAATAATTTATTTAATAAGAGTTAATTTATTTCGTTAGAATAAAATTATGTTTAACTTAGGGGGGTGTTAGGGTTAGGGTTAGACTTAGCTTTAGGGGTTATACATTTATTAGAGTAGCAGTGAGGTCCGGTCGGCAGATTAGGGGTTAATACTTGAAGTTAGGTGTCGGTGATGTTAGGGAGGGCAGATTAGGGGTTAATACTATTTATTATAGGGTTATTGAGGCGGGAGTGAGGCGGATTAGGGGTTAATAACTTTATTATAGTAGCGGCGAGGTCCGGTCGGCAGATTAGGGGTTAATAAGTGTAGGTAGGTGTCGGCGACGTTGAGGGGGGCAGATTAGGGGTTAATAAATATAATATAGGGGTCGGCGGTGTTAGGGGCAGCAGATTAGGGGTACATAGGGATAACGTAGGTGGCAGCGGTGTACTGAGCGGCAGATTAGGGGTTAATAATAATATGCAGGGGTCAGCGATAGCGGGGGCGGCAGATTAGGGGTTAATAAGTGTAAGGTTAGGGGTGTTTAGACTCGGGGTACATGTTAGGGTGTTAGGTTCAGACATAGGAAGTGTTTTCCCATAGGAAACAATGGGGCTGCGTTAGGAGCTGAACGCTGCTTTTTTGCAGGTGTTATGTTTTTTTTTAGCTCAAACTGCCCCATTATTTCCTATGGGGGAATCGTGCACGAGCACGTTTTTGAAGCTGGCCGCGTCCGTAAGCACCGCTGGTATTGAGAGTTGCAGTGGCGGCAAATTATGCTCTACGCTCCCTTTTTGGAGCCTAATGCAGCCATTCTGTGAACTCTAAATACCAGCGGTATTTAAAAGGTGTAGGGGGAAAAAAGCCAGCGTTAGCTACGCGGGTCGTTACTGACAAAACTCTAAATCTAGCCGTTAGATTCTAATGATAAGTCAGAAAATAAATTTAGAAAAAATTCTATTGCTTTTAGGCCCTGTGTATGGGGGATTGAGGAGTACCGTGACACGACATCTATTGTCAGCCAACTGTACTCCTCTTTCCAAACAATTGGCTCCAACATATGTAAAGCATGTGATGTATCTCTGATGTAGCTTGGCATTAAAGTCACCATGGGTTGTAGGAAATCATCAACCCATTTAGATAATGGCTCTAGAAGAGATCCGATGCCAGCCACTATTGGTCTCCCCTTGATGTTAGTAAGGCTCTTGTGTACCTTTGGGAGGTGGTGGAAGATGGGTGTCACAGGATCAGTAACCAAACAAACGTTGGCTGTATCTTGATCCATGAGACCCTCCTCCACCACCTCATCCAAAAGAAGTGAAAGTTCTCTAGTGTATTGTTTTGTGGGATTGTTGGTCAGAATCATGTAAGTATCATTATCATTAAGCTGCCTCAGGGCCTCATCCACGTAATGTGATTTATCCATTACGACCACACTTCCGCCCTTATCCGACTGCCTTATTACAATGTCTTTATTTTTTTGTAAATTTAGTAATGCTTCTCTTTCTTTGATCGTCAAATTTGAGACACCCTTCTCTGCAGAGTTAGATCAGTTAGATCTTTCACCACTCTTTCATGAAAAACTTCCAATATTTTACCTCTTGTTTTTGTTGGGTAAAAGGTCGATTTGTTCTTCATTTTAGGTTTAATTTTTCTAGCCTGCAAGATCTCATCTCCCTGATTAATACTACTTAGATCTTCAAGGTCAATTAGTGTGCAAGAATCAGCAAAAGAAAGATGTTGGTTAACTCTGGGGTGTTCCTGGGGAAATGCCAAATCATCAACAGTAGACTCATTACTAGTCTTAAAGAACTTTATTAATGTCAAATCTCTAATTAGTTTGTTTAAATCCAGTATAGTTTGAAAAAGGTTGAATTTCCTTGATGGAACAAAACCTAGGCCTAAATTTTAAGTACTTTAATTTCTAAATCAGACAATGTATAGTTAGAAATATTTATGACCATATTCATTGGTATTTCTTTACTTTGACATTTTTCCCTCTCAGGGTGTATCTCGTTTGTTCTGTTTGTCCTTTGTTGTTTGTCTTTATTATGTCTGTATTCTCCCTGACTCCCCCTCCCTGAAATTGTTTGGGGTCCTCGCAAAAAACCTGAGGGATAGCTCTATGTGATTGAGCTTGATTAGAGGTGATCCCACTGGTTTTAGGTCTAGTTCCCTGGTCTAAATGTCCTTTGAGAATACCTTTTTGTGCGGTGTTTGCTACACATGTTGCTGCTAGTGTATTTGGAATCTCATTTTTTTCTGCACTAGAGTTTGCATCATCTCCTGAAATATATTCAAAGCTTGATGCAAACCTATCCTCATCACTGCACTCATTCTCAGAATCTGAAAAAGTAACTTTTTTTAAGACATCTGTGGAATTAGAATTCCCTTCTCTATCTGATTGATTATTGCGTCTATTATAACGCCTTCTCCTATTTCTGTTTCTCTTACTTTTGGATATAGGATTATCACCTTCTTCTTGATTAAACCATGACTTATTTCTTTGTTTGCGTCTCCAAACGTACACAGTGCCTAAGGAATAGTCTTTCTGATCTCTGATGAATTTTGTGTGCTTTGTCTGTATTACCAGTTTTTTAGATTCTTCAATAGTGTGTTTAAAAATCTATTCAGTGTAAATATCACAATTGGTAAATCTAGACATTTCATTCTCAAGATTGGTAATCTTACTTTTGACAATGTGAAAAAGTGAAGTTAAGCGCTTAAAGCACGGGTATATCTAAGAGATGTGTATTTAAATAAAGGGAACAGTGTCCAGTATGTAATCAACAAAAAAATATATTCATCAAAGTAATAATATATAATAATATATAGGAAGGAATATATATATATGTACCAGAACAGAGACAGAGGCGTAAATATAGTTCAAATGGAATATTTCCAAAGGCAATTTATTATACTAATAAAACAGAAGTGTCAAGATGTCTAAAATGATACAAATGATACAATGTAAAACAAAGGGACGTCTCCCTTAATAAATGTATAGATACATAAAATAAGCATAAAAGAACGATAAGAAAAAGTACTTGCGCTTTAGCGAAAAATGTACTGATGTCCCAAGATATTGACTTGCCAAGTGACAAGAAAGTAACTGTCCAGTTGTAGGCTTGAATTGCCTGTATTTGGTGGTTGGCGTTACTGGATGAAAGAAAAGGGCGCCTTTTTGTGTAAAGGTGACGTGACGTCACGTTTTAAAATGGTAGGTGATGTTGCCGTGGCAACCCCTATTCCTAAATCTGTAAGGAAATCCTGGGGGATTTAAAGATAATCTTTGTGCTCACGAAAGATGATGGCTTTGTTGTCGTGAGGAACGACTAGCAGAATCTTGAAATTTAGAAATGGGTCTTTGCGGTCGCTAGTGGCGACTAGTTTATCCTTTGTTGAAGGACTTGGCGGTCGCAAACAGCGACTAGGAGAAACATATAGATCCTTCCAGTTGAGGATAAGGTGGTCGTTAGTAACGACTTGAGGATCTTTTAAGAAGTGTAGGTTGGTCTTTGCGGTCGCCGGTAGCGACTGGTTTATCCTTTGTTCAGTCACGACAACAAAGCTATCATCTTTCGTGAGCACAAAGATTATCTTTAAATCCCCCAGGATTTCCTGATCATTTATATTTGGTGGATCTTTTATGATCATAAACTATAACCTGAGTTTAACAAGTTTATATCCACCAAATATAAATGATCAGTCTAATATATACCTGGGTTTTAATGCAATAGCAAAAAAAATATAAGAGATCATTAGTATTATTGTTATTATTGACTAGAACCTAGACAATCAAAGGGAAATATGTACTTATATCTTGTACTAAATCTCACAACTAGTATAGCAACTTAAATTCAGAGAGGCACACCACCAAGAGGTGGAGATAAATTGTCTATCTTAAGTAAACAAGAAATGTATTGGATTTTTACAACTAAGTGCCTTTTACCTTATGGCTATAATTCAGAATATGATGTCATAAATTATTGGCAAAAATAGACAATTGTATTTAAATAACTTTTAATATCTTGCCTCTCTGAATTTAAGTTGCTATACTAGTTGTGAGATTTAGTACAAGATATAAGTACATATTTCCCTTTGGTTGTCTAGGTTCTAGTCAATAATAACAATAATACTAATGATCTCTTATATATTTTTTGCTATTGCATTAAAACCCAGGTATATATTAGACTGATCATTTATATTTGGTGGATCTTTTATGATCATAAACTATAACCTGAGTTTAACAAGTTATTAAAAAAGGTACGTAATGATCTTAAATAAATATTATTGTCCTTTGTTTATTTATTTTCATTCTGTAATAAACATTGTTATTCTTGTATATTACATTCTCTGAATGTTGAGCCTTGGTTAGACATGGGTAAAGGAATATAATAAGTTATTTTTTCCTACAATGTGTTTATATTTCTATCTGATCTCTAAGGGTGTTTCTTTGCTAATATACAATATAAATATTAGGCTTCCACTTTTAACATGAAACATATATCTTTTTTTATTTGTTTGCATTTATTGTATATATAAACAATGCTTACAATCCACATTAAATGTCAAAATGGTACGTATAGGGTTAAGTTTGAAGACTGTTGTTGTTTTTAACCAATGAACATTAATTGTTTGACATAAAAGGGTGCACCCTTTAACAGGTGCTATTCTATGATTACGGTCAATACGACCGAAACCGGTCAGAAGTCTTTTTGTCCTCACTAAACCTCATGTTGTTGTATGCTGTTACATACAATTTTAAGGAATAAAATTTACTACCTTTTTTCAAACATCTCGTTCTGGAATACCTTTTTTATGCATTACTACTGTGGATTGTGGGGAATCCACTTTTTTTCCTGCTTAGAACAAGAATTTACAAGTCTATGGGACGCCTAAATTTCCTCCAGGATTTGCGCTATATTTGTGGTCTGGGAACAGTGGTATAGTTTATTACTCCCCACTGTTCAAGGACTACCTTGATGATTGCTTACATCAGCTCCCTTTCTGGAATTGGATATATGCTGTTTATAATCGGAGAAGCATTTCAAATGCGGGACTGCACCATCTGAGTGGTTGGCGATTCTCCCAGCTGTCGGTGACGTCATCGAGAAAAAAGCCAGTCGGGCTGAGGATTGGCCCGCTCCTAAACACGTGGTACGCCACACACAGCTAGCACGAGAAGAGGGTATATACCGCTTGTGCCAGAATGCTTTACTAAGAGACCGGCTGTATTTGGCTTCTATCCGCCTGAGACGCTACATTTGGCTTCTACCCGCCTGAGACGCTACATTCTACTTCGGAGTGGGAGAGTGAACAACCGCTAGTTCTTACAGCTCCACACTTTAGCGCAAACATAAATTGCTGTTCTGGTTTTCTTATTGCATAGACTCACACTATTGCTTGTAACGGGTTAACACGCAAAGCGGACCCCCGCATCATGGCTTAATTTTATTGTGGGTTATGAACTCGATCAGCATTTGTTTAAACATAAGCATTAATTTGCCTCATCTATAATTGACACCACATTTCACGATTGGTTCGCCAGTCGATTTGTTTATCTATCTAGCATTTATTTAAGGCTAGATTACAAGAGAAGCGCTATTTTAACATGCGCCCGCAAAATGGCAAAGTGTGTGTGTGTGTGTGTATGTGTGTATATATATATATATATATATATATATATATACACACACTGTATTTATATATATTTATAACTTTATACACTTTGGTTAATGAAAGCAAATTTAAATTAAATTCAATAAAGGGTTGAATGGTTGCCTTTGGGCCTGAGACTCCTCCTCAGTCACAGAGTCTCACCCACTTAAGGTGCAAAAGAAATGCAAGCACCATGTGTTACACACATTGCAGGGCAATCACACAGCAGGAGTGCTGACAGGCTTGCATTTAGTGTATTGTAGGAAGTTTTACTTCCCATTACTAGAGGATCTCACTATCCCTCTAACCAGACTGTGCTCCAGCTCCTCCCACCAGCAGCAGCAGTGTTTACTGAAGCATTTCTGTTGAGGGGAGCTAAATAACCCCAGAGCAAGCCACACAGAAATGCAAGCACCATGTGTGACACACATTGCAGGGTGATCACACAGCAGGAGCGCTGACAGGCTTGCATTTAGTGTATTGTAGGAAGTTTTACTGCCCATTACTAGATGATCTCACTATCCCTCTAACCAGACTGTGCAGCAGCAGTGTTTACTGAAGCATTTCTGTTCTCTGTCTAGGGGGAACTTACTTCCACCTGCAAAAATAGTGCAGTAACTCCATTCCTATGCGTTCCCGCTGGACTTGACCCCTGGTTAATATGTGTATATACACATATAATCACATAAATATATATGTACATATTAATTAACATATATATTTAAAATTTGCTGTCCAACGCTGCAAGACCTATCCCCTGTGCTGCGCTAGGTTCTTTGCTGTGTCTCATTGCAGGACAACGAGGCTCCCATTCGAGCCTATGGAAGCGTGTTCTTATGAGCACAATACTATCAGACAATGGGAATGCGAGGTCGCGTACGCAATGTGCCTAATTTGTAATGCCAGTGCAGATTTGTGTGAGCTGGCATTACTGAGGGGAGCGTAACTATTGCATTTGCAAAATCACAATTTTGCACTCCACTCATAATATAGGCCTTAGTGTTTAATGTCCCTTTAAGCTGGAAGGGTAATCAAATACCCTATGTTCCCACTTGGCATATCTACTTAGCTGAAATGTGATAACATTCATCTAATTTTGCAGTCTTTCCAAAAACTGTCCTGAGAAGTCAGAGTTGCCTAAGGACAATGACATTGGAAAATTATATTGATATAAATACAAATCAAATATCTAAAGAATTAAAGCGTTTGAGCTCAAAGATCAAAGAAGAATACAGTAAAAAAAGGCAAACAATGAAATTAATTTACTGAACCAACAAATGTCTTTATAGGGACAGTAACTACCTTACAATCATATGATATTTCTGTTGTGTTGTTATAGAATAATATATCAGCCAGGTCTAAACAAATTAACATCTTGTTTGCTGAAATTGATTTTCAATAGCCAAACTAAACCAACCATTTGTTTATTTAAATGAGTCAATTTGGGTTAACTTCTGCAAACCACAAGACTAGCTGCTGCCATAATGTTAGTATAAACTACCTTGTTTTTCAGTTGTCATCAGCTTAAAGGGACAGTAAAGTCATGATTCAGACAAAACATACAATTTTAAATATTTTTCCCATTTACTTCTATTATTAGATTTTTTCCTTCTCTTGTTATCCTTTGTTGAAGGGTTTATCTAGGTAAACTCAGGTACAACAAAGAACCTATGTTCTAGCTGCTGATTGGTGGCTGCATATATATACATGGCTCACCCATATGTTCAGTTAAAAACCAGTAGTGCATTGCTGCTCCTTCTACAAATGATAACAAGAGAATGAAGCAAATTTGATTATAGAAGTTAACTGAAAGGTTATTTAAAATTCTATGTTCTAACTAAATCTTGGGTTTTATGTTCCTTTAAGCCAATTAAGAAATGATAAATATCAGAGTTAGCCTTGAGAATTAAGCAGGGTACATTTCTAGTTCTGAGAATTAGAAAATAAACACATTTTCAGAGCTAAATTAGATGAAAAGTGGGGAAAGTAAATACATTAAATTAAAACATGTTTTTACTGTCTAAACTAAACACTTTGGCCTCTAGTTATGAAGCTCCGTATTTTGCTGAATTCGCCGGCCCAATACGCTCGCCTAAGCTCGCCTAACATCGCCGCCGCGGACCTGAATATGTTCGCCAAAGTTATCAAGAAAGCTGTCAAGAAGCCGCTCAACAAGTACAGAGCGATGAGCAGTGGACTGTTGTTAACTAACAGTCATCGATCTCGCTGCTCATCGGCTTCATCGCAGCTTTCTTGCTAGCCTGTCACTAAGCACCCACACTATACTATACTGTTTTACCCCCTAAACGGCCGCTCCCGGAGCTCCCCGCACCTAAATAAACTTATTACCCCCTAAACCGCCGCTCACGGATCCCGCCGCCACTATAATAAATATATGATCCCCTAAGCCGCCGCTCCCGGACCCTGCCGCCACCTACATTATACCTATTAACCCCTAATCTGCCGCCCCCTACACCGCCGCCACCTACATAAAGTTATTAACCCCTATCCTGCCCCCCCACACCGCCCCCACCTACAGTACATTGATTAACCCCTAATCTACCCCCCTACACCGCCGCCACTATATTAAATGAATTAACCCCTAAACCTAAGTCTAACCCTAACACCCCCCTAACTTAAATATTATTTCAATTAATTTAAATAAATATTCCTATCATTAAATAAATTAATCCTATTTAAAACTAAATACTTACCTATAAAATAAACCCTAAGATAGCTACAATATAATTAATAATTACATTGTAGCTATTTTAGGATTTATATTTATTTTACAGGTAACTTTGTATTTATTTTAACTAGGTACAATAGCTATTAAATAGTTAATTACTATTTAATAGCTACCTAGTTAAAATAATTACAAAATTACCTGTAAAATAAATCCTAACCTAAGTTACAAATACACCTAACACTACACTATCAATAAATTAATTAAATAAATTAACTACAATGATCTAAAATAAAATACAATTAAATAAACTAAACTATATTACAAAAAAACAAACACTAAATTACAAAAAATAAAAAATATTACAAGAAGTTTAATCTAATTACACCTAATCTAAGCCCCCTAATAAAATAAAAAAGCCCCCCAAAATAATAAAATTCCATACCCTAAACTACATTACAAATAGCCCTTAAAAGGGCCTTTTGCGGGGCATTGCCCCAAAGTAACCAGCTCTTTTACCAGCCCTTAAAAAGGCTTTTTGCAGGGCATTTCCCCAAAGTAATCAGCTCTTTTACTTGTAAAATAAAAGCAATACAATACCCCCCCAACATTACAACCCACCACCCACACACCCCTACTCTAAAACCCACCCAATCCCCCCTTAAATAAACCTAACACTACCCCATTGAAGATCACCCTACCTTGAGCCGTCTTCACCCAACCGGGCCGAACTCTTTATCCGATGCGGGCACAAGTGGTCCTCCAGCCGGGCAGAAGTCTTCATCCGATCGGGGCAGAAGAGGTCCTCCATCCAGCAGAAGTCTTCATCCAAGCGGCATCTTCTATCTTCATCCTTCCGGTGATGAGCAGCTCCATCTTGAAGACCTCCGGCGCTGAACATCCAGCTCTACCGATGACTACACGACGAATGACTGGTCCTTTAAATGACGTCATCCAAGATGGCGTCCCTCGAATTCTGATTGGCTGATAGGATTCTATCAGACAATCGGAATTAAGGTAGGAAAAGTTCAATCCGATTGGCTGATTGGATCAGCCAATAGAATTGACGTTGCATTCTATTAGCTGATCCAATCAGCCAATCTGATCATTCCTACCTTAATTCCGATTGGCTGATAGAATCCTTTAACCCATTCGGAATTGAGGGACGCCATCTTGGATGACGTCATTTATAGGACCAGTCATTCATCGGGTAGTCATCAGTAGATCTGGATGTTCCGCGCTGGAGGTCTTCAAGATGGAGACGCTCATCACCGGAAGGATGAAGATAGAAGATGCCGCTTGGATGAAGACTTCTGCTGGATGGAGGACCTCTTCTGCCCCGATGGGATAAAGACTTCTGCCCGGCTGGAGGACCACTTGTGCCCGCATCGGATGAAGAGTTCGGCCCGGTTGGGTGAAGACGGCTCAAGGTAGGGTTATCTTCAATGGGGTAGTGTTAGGTTTATTTAAGGGTGATCGGGTGGGTTTTAGAGTAGGGGTGTGTGGGTGGTGGGTTGTAATGTTGGGGGGGGTATTGTATTGCTTTTTTTTTACAGGTAAAAGAGCTGATTACTTTGGGGCAATGCCCCGCAAAAAGCCCTTTTAAGGGCTGGTAAAAGAGCTGGTTACTTTGGGGCAATGCCCCGCAAAAGGCCCTTTTAAGGGCTATTTGTAATGTAGTTTAGGGAAGGGAATTTTATTATTTTGGGGTCTTTTTTATTTTATTAGGGGGCTTAGATTAGGTGTAATTAGATTAAACTTCTTGTAATATTTTTTTATTTTTTGTAATTTAGTGTTGGTTTTTTGTAATATAGTTTAGTTTATTTAATTGTATTTTATTTTAGATCATTGTAGTTAATTTATTTAATTAATTTATTGATAGTGTAGTGTTAGGTGTTATTAACTATTTAATAGCTATTGTACCTAGTTAAAATAAATACAAAGTTACCTGTAAAATAAATATAAATCCTAAAATAGCTACAATGTAATTATTAATTATATTGTAGCTATCTTAGGGTTTATTTTATAGGTAAGTATTTAGTTTTAAATAGGATTAATTTATTTAATGATAGGAATATTTATTTAGATTAATTGAAATAATATTTAAGTTAGGGGGTGTTAGGGTTAGACTTAGGTTTTGGGGTTAATTAATTTAATATAGTGTCTGCGGTGTAGGGGGGTAGATTAGGGGTTAATCAATGTACTGTAGGTGGCGGCGGTGTAGGGGGGGCATGATAGGGGTTAATAAATGTAATGTAGGTGGCGGAGGGCTCTGGGTGTGGCGGTTTAGGGGTAAAACAATTAATTTATTTGCGGCGGGGTCCGGGATCGGCAAGATAGGGGTTAATAACTTTATGTAGGTGGCGGCGGTGTAGGGGGCGGCAGATTAGGGGTTAATAGGTATAATGTAGGTGGGGGCGGGGTCCGGGAGCGGTGGTTTAGGGGTTCATATATTTATTATAGTTGCGGCGGGGTCCGGGAGCAGAGGTTTAGGGGTTCATATATTTATTATAGTTGCAGCCTGGTCCGGGAGCGGCGGTTTAGGGGTTAATACGTATAATGTAGGTGGCGGCGGTGTCGGAGCGGCAGATTAGGGGTTAATAAGTATAAATTAGGTGGCACGCGGTGTAGGGGGGGCAGATTAGGGGTGTTTAGACTCGGGGTACATGTTAGGATGTTAGGTGCAGACACTTCCCATAGGAATCAATGGGATATTGGGCAGCAGCGAACATAAGCTCTCGCTGCTGTCAGACTCCCATTGAATCCTATGGGATCTGCCGCCTCCAGGTACGCTGGCCCGGAATAGTGGCGAGCGTACCTGCTAGTTCTTTGATAACTAGCAAAAGTAGTCAGATTGTGCCGAACTTGCGTTCCGAACATCTAGAGTGACGTAACAATCGATCTGTGTCGGACTGAGTCCGGCGGATCGTATGTTACGTCACTAGATTCTACTTTTGCCGGGCTGTAGGGCTTGATAACTACAGCGAATCAGCCTCGCCACAAATACGCTGCGGAATTCCAGCGTATTTGCTGTTGACGGCTTGATAACTAGAGGCCTTTATTTTCAAATCTTAAGGCTTTTACTATCATATTAACAAAACGTTTTACAGATATTGTATTCTCATTGGAGTCTTTTAACTCCCCCTGAAATAATGTTATATTTAGAGTAATTACTTATTTTAGAGAATAAAAAGTGAAAACAAATCTCTGCTGTATTTGAGCAGAAGGAGCAATGTTTCCTATCTTTTTATTTACATTATATTCATCTATTTAAAGGGACATAAAACCCAACATTTTCCTTTCATAATTCAGAAAGAACATACAATTTTAAACAACTTTCTAATTTACTTCTATTATCAAATTTTCTTCATGTTTTTGTTGTCCTTTGTTGAAAAGCAGGAGGGTAAGCTCAGAAGAGTGCACGTGTCTACAGTACTATATGGCAGCAGTTTTATAACAATGTTATACATTAGCAAGAGCACTAATTGGCAGCAGTATTAGAACAATGTTATACATTAGCAAGAGCACTAGATGGCAGCAGTTTTATAATAATGTTATACATTAGCAAGAGCACTAGATGGCAGCAGTTTTATAATAATGTTATACATTAGGAAGAGCACTAGATGGTAGCAGTTTTATAATAATGTTATACATTAGCAAGAGCACTAGATGGCAGCAGTTTTATAATAATGTTATACATTAGCAAGAGCACTAGATGGCAGCAGTTTTATAACAATGTTATACATTAGCAAGAGCACTAGATGGCAGCAGTTTTATAACAATGTTATACATTAGCAAGAGCACTAGATGGCAGCAGTTTTATAACAATGTTATACATTAGCAAGAGCACTAGATGGCAGCAGTTTTATAACAGTGTTATACATTAGCAAGAGCACTAGATGGCAGCAGTTTTATAACAATGTTATACATTAGCAAGAGCGCTAGATGGCAGCAGTTTTATAACGGTGTTATACATTAGCAAGAGCACTAGATGGCAGCAGTTTTATAACAATGTTATATGTTAGCAAGAGCACTAGATGGCAGCAGTTTTATAACAATGTTATACATTAGGAAGAGCACTAGATGGTAGTAGTTTTATAACAATGTTATATGTTAGCAAGAGCACTAGATGGTAGCAGTTTTATAACAATGTTATACATTAGCAAGAGCACTAGATGGCAGCAGTTTTATAATAATGTTATACATTAGCAAGAGCACTAGATGGCAGCAGTTTTATAATAATGTTATACATTAGCAAGAGCACTAGATGGCAGCAGTTTTATAACAATGTTATACATTAGCAAGAGCACTAGATGGCAGCAGTTTTATAACAATGTTATACATTAGCAAGAGCACTAGAGGGCAGCAGTTTTATAACAATGTTATACATTAGATGGCAGCACTATTTCCTGTCATGTAATGTTCCCAATATGTGCATGATACCCATCTAGTTTTTAATTTTTAAAAATTATATCCTTTATCTGAATCATGACAGGACAATTTGGGGTTTCATGTCCCTTTAACATGAAACAAAACATACAAGAAACATTCATT
Organism: Bombina bombina; assembly: GCF_027579735.1. Taxonomy (NCBI): domain Eukaryota; kingdom Metazoa; phylum Chordata; class Amphibia; order Anura; family Bombinatoridae; genus Bombina; species Bombina bombina. The sequence goes on from NC_069505.1 coordinate 499,507,808, forward strand.
TTCTTTGTGTTCTACATCTCTCGCTAGTTGGATAAAGTTGGGGGAAATGTCAGGATTACTGGAAACAGTGGTCATTCTCATGTAAGTGTAAAGTGCCCTAGAAACATTTCTTCATTAAATGTTAAAGGCTAGACAAGTGAAACGCAATTGATAGTGCAGGGTGTGTTATTTAATCATCCACTTGTCTCTGAAAACTTTTGGCCAAAACTTTTTTAGTGTGCTCTATACATTTGATAGATGGAGTAGGGAGTGTTTATTAGCACACCCTTGTTCTTATTGTAACTGGTGAGTTAAGGGTTGGTCTCAAGCGCAATCCAAAAAGCTGCTGTTCAGGTCTTAAAAAAAGATCTGACTTTAAGTAAACCATTATTATTAATATTATAGAACAGAACTACATGAAGAACTCCTCTACTTGTGTGAACCTTTGACTTAGCACACTATTGGCTAACCGCTCGAGTGATAACAGACATGCATTTTAAGTCATTTCCACATTGAAGTCATTTATTTGAGAGATTTAATGAACCTGCACTATCCTACATAGGGCCGAAGTACAAGTAGTGCTCTGTCGCTAACTGCACTCAAAGTAAACTTTTAAAGTGCTTAATTTAGTGCAAAACACTAAATTAAACTATTAACCCCTAAACCTAACACGCCCCTAACTTAACATTAAAATTACAATATAACTATCTTAAAATAAATAAATAAAAACTAAAAGAAGCGGCAATGTGGGGGGCCGGAGGTTTAAAGGTTAATAACTTTATTATAGTGCCTGCGATGTTGGGGAGCGGTAGAATAGGGGTTAATAACTTTATTATAGTGGCAGCGATGTTGGGGAGCGGCGAAATAGGGGTTAATAACTTTATTATAGTGGCAGCGATGTCCGAGAGCGGAGGAATAGGGGTTAATAACTTTTTTATAGTGGCAGCGATGTCAGGGAGCGGCAGAATAGGGGTGAATAACTTTATTATAGGGTCGGCGATGTTGGGGTGGCGGATTAGGGGTTAATAACTTTATTTAGGTGTCGGCGATGTCGGGGGTGGCGGATTAGGGGTGTTTAGACTTGGGGTTTATGTTAGGGTGTTAGGTTTAAATGTAACTTTCTTTTCCCCATAGACATCAATGGGGTTGCGTTATAGAGATTTTTCATTCTGCACTTCAGGCGTTAGGTTTTTTCTAATACAATGTTGGATATATAGGAGCGCCAAGAAGGCTAAGGTATATCACAGGACTAGCTATTTTATGGTATATTAATCACGTCCTGGTTTGTATCAAATTGACCAACCAAGGTACAACTAATGTTCACCAATAGACCTTACAATCAATAGGTATAGAGTCACTATTTATTAAAATCCAAACATAACAACCAATTATGGTTGTGAGGAATAAATTACTATATAAAATCACAAAAATAGATAATAAACCTATACAAATGAGTCTAAACCGTTAAAAATAGTTAAAAATAGTTTTTAAGGCAATAATGACATTAAACCTAGGGGATTAGACCAATGTGAGTGGTTAAACTTGCATTGTTAGGTTAGGTTTTTTCTAATACTCTCTCTCCATTGATGTCTATGTAGGAAAGCGTGCACAAGCACGTCAAAGCAGCCCTTGGAGCTTAACGCCACCATATCGCACGCACAAAGAGGCTTTTCAGTAACTCGTAATGTCAGCTCTATGGAGAGTAAAATAATGCAACTGTTTTGGCGTTAGTTTCGCACCCTGTTTAGCGCAAAACTCGTAATCTACCCGTATATTAGAAAATTTGAATCTAATATTACATTTAAAGAAAGCATTAAAAATATTATTACATTAAATGGATGTTAGAATGTTGTACAAACATTCGAAATTCGAAACAAATGAATGAATGTGTTAAAATTAGTTTCATTTTTCGAATGTTGTGAAAGAGAAACAGTGGAAACAGTTTAAACATTTAATTCTACAGCCAATATAAATCACATTACGCTACTTTCTGCGTATAGCATCTTACGTCCGCCTATATTTTCATATGAATGTGCTTGTCTATTAGGGTGTTAATAGTGTTGATAAAATCTTGTCACTTTTTAGTTGGTGAGAAAAACTGTGAGATTTGTAGTGAGAAAATCTTTACAGAATTAAAGGGATAGTAAACACCAAAAATGCTGTTTAAAAATATAGATACTCCCTTTATTTACCATTCCCCAGTATTGCTTAACCAACACTGTTACAGAAATATACTTTTTACCTCTGTAATTACCTTGTAGCTAAGCTTCTGCTTCCTTATCTCAGATCTTTTGACAGACTTGCATTTCAGGCAATTAGTGCTGACTCTTAAATAACTTCACGTGCATGAGCACAATGTTATCTATATGAAAAACATGAATTAACGCCCTCTAGCTGTGAAAAACTATCAAATGCATTTAGATGAGAGGCAGCCTTCAAGGGTTTAGAAATTAGCATATGAGCCTACCTAGGTTTAGCTTTCAACTAAGAATAACAAGAGAACAACGCAAATGTGATGATAAAAGTACATTTAAAAGTTGTTTGAAATGACATGCCCTATCTGAATCATGAATGTTAATTTGACTTTACTATCCCTTTAAACTGGGATTAGAGAGACAATTTCATATACGCCCATGGAATTACTCTTTAACAAATGTCTGTCCGACATGACAGCAATACGCTCTCCGCATTCAGCATTGCACCAGCAGCTCTTGTGAACTGCTGGTGCAATGCCGCCCCCTGCAGATTTGCGGCCAATCGACCGCTAGCATGGGGTGTCAATCAACCCGATCGTATTTGATTGGGTTGATTTCCCGCGATGTCTGTCCTCCTCCTCAGAGCAGGGGGACAGGTTATTGAGCAGCTTTCTTTAGACCGCTGCTTCTTAACTGGTGTTTCTGGCGAGCCTTCGGGCCCTCAAGATCCATACAGAGCTTGTTAAATGGGCCCCTTTGTATTTTGTACTTTTAAGTACAAATTTCTTGTTTTTTTGCACATCTAGTGCACATAAATTACAGTTAGCTGTGCATTGTTCATACAATTTTTTTCCTGTGTAATTTACATACAAATTTTACATTTTTGATCAAATACAATTTTTGCTGAACAATTCCGTGATGGTTTTTGATGCGCCTTAACGATATACTTACTGCTTATTTTTTTTTGCGTGGTTCAATTATTCAATTTGTATGATGTTTAAACTATTCATTTTATTGACTACTTTTCATACGTTTTCAAGCTTTAGACCAGGGAAATAGAAGAGCTGACAAATATTTTTTAATAATCTCACCAGCCCAGAGAGCTTTAGATTATCTAAATATGTATTTATATATGTGTGTGTGTGTATATACAGTATATATTAATTTATATATATATATATATATATATACTTCAAAGTTACAGATCTGCACTCGCTGGACTTCAATAGTTTATTGTGTACAATAATGTTTGGGGGAGCCAACCGTCCCCTTCATCAGACCAAACAAAGTGAGCAAAATACAGTTTTAAAATGGCCTGTAACCCCACCCCCAGGAAGTGACACAATTGCAGTATCCATGGAAGCAAACAGTCGGCTAGATTTAGAGTTGGGCGGTAGCCGTCAAAACCAGCGTTAGAGGCTCCTAACGCTGGTTTTTACCACCCTCTGGTATTTGGAGTCAGTCAGGAAAGGGTCTAACCCTCACTTTACAGCCGCGACTTTTCCATACCGCAGATCCCCTTACACCATTTGCGTATCCTATCTTTTCAATGGGATCTTTCTAACGCCGGTATTTAGAGTCGTGGCTGAAGTGAGCGTTAGAAATCTAACGACAAAACTCCAGCCGCAGAAAAAAGTCAGTAGTTAAGAGCTTTCTGGGCTAACGCCGGTTTATAAAGCTCTTAACTACTGTGCTCTAAAGTACACTAACACCCATAAAATACCTATGTACCCCTAAACCGAGGTCCCCCCACATCGCCGCCACTCTATTCAAATTTTTTAACCCCTAATCTGCCGACCGCACACTGCTGCCACCTACGTTATCCCTATCAACCCCTAATCTGCTGCCCCTAACACCGTCGACCCCTATATTATATTTATTAACCCCTAATATGCCGCCCCCAATGTCACCGCTACCTACCTACACTTATTAACCCCTAATCTGCCGACCAGACCGCGCCGCTATTATAATAAATGTATTAACCCCTAATCCGTCTCACTCCCGCCTCAATAACCCTATAATAAATAGTATTAACCCCTAATCTGCCGATCGGAGCTCACCGCTACTCTAATAAATTTTTTAACCCCTAAAGCTAATTCTAACCCTAACCCTAACACCCCCCTAAATTAAATATAATTTAAATCTAACAAAATAAATTAACTCTTATTAAATAAATTATTCCTATTTAAAGCTAAATACTTACCTGTAAAATAAACCCTAATATAGCTACAATATAAATAATAATTATATTGTAGCTATTTTAGGATTAATTTTTATTTTACAGGCAACTTTGTAATTATTTTAACCAGGTACCATAGCTATTAAATAGTTAATAACTATTTAATAGTTACCTAGTTAAAATAATTACAAAATTACCTGTAAAATAAATCCTAACCTAAGTTACAATTAAACCTAACACTACACTATCAATAAATTAATTAAATAAACTACCTACAATTATCTACAATTAAACCTAACACTACACTATCAATAAATTAATTAAATACAATACCTACAAATAAATACAATTAAATAAACTAACTAAAGTACACAAAATAAAAAAGAACTAAGTTACAAAAAATAAAAAAATATTTACAAACATTAGAAAAATATTACAACAATTTTAAACTAATTACACCTACTCTAAGCCCCCTAATAAAATAACAAAGACCCCCAAAATAAAAAAATGCCCTACCCTATTCTAAATTAAAAAAGTTCAAAGCTCTTTTACCTTACCAGCCCTTAAAAGGACCTTTTGTGGGGCATGCCCCAAATAATTCAGCTCTTTTGCCTGTAAAAAAAACATACAATACCCCCCCCAACATTACAACCCACCACCCACATACCCCTAATCTAACCCAAACCCCCCTTAAATAAACCTAACACTAAGCCCCTGAAGATCTTCCTACCTTATCTTCACCTCGCCGGGTATCACACCGATCCCTGTCCTGGTTCCGAAATCTTCATCAAAGCCCAAGCGGGGGGCTGGAGATCCATAATCCGGCTGAAATCTTCTATCAAGCGGCGGCTGAAGAGGTCCAGAAGAGGCTCCAAAGTCTTCATCCTATCCGGGAAGAAGAGGAGATCCGGACCGGCAACCATCTTCATCCAAGCGGCATCTTCTATCTTCATCCGATGACGAACGGCTCCATCATGAAGACCTCCAGCGCGGATCAATCTTCTTCTTCCAACGTCCAACTGAAGAATGAAGGTTCCTTTAAGGGACATCATCCAAGATGGCGTCCCTCGAATTCCGATTGGCTGATAGGATTCTATCAGCCAATCGGAATTAAGGTAGGAAAATTCTGATTGGCTGATGGAATCAGCCAATCAGAATCAAGTTCAATCCGATTGGCTGATCCAATCAGATTGAGCTCGCATTCTATTGGCTGATCGGAACAGCCAATAGAATGCGAGCTCAATCTGATTGGCTGATTGGATCAGCCAATCGGATTGAACTTGATCCTATCAGCCAATCGGAATTCGAGGGACGCCATCTTGGATGACGTCCCTTAAAGGAACCTTCATTCTTCAGTTGGACGTCGAAAGAAGAAGATTGATCCGCGCTGGAGGTCTTCACGATGGAGCCGTTCGTCATCGGATGAAGATAGAAGATGCCGCTTGGATCAAGATGGTAGCCGGTCTGGATCTCCTCTTCTTCACGGATAGGATGAAGACTTTGGAGCCTCTTCTGGACCTCATCAGCCGACGCTTGATAGAAGATTTCAGCCGGATTATGGATCGCCAGCCCCCGCTTGGGCTTGGATGAAGATTTCGGAGCCAGGACGGATCGGTGTGATACCCGGCGAGGTGAAGATAAGGTAGGAAGATCTTCAGGGGCTTAGTGTTAGGTTTATTTAAGGGGGGTTTGGATTAGATTAGGGGTATGTGGGTGGTGGGTTGTAATGTTGGGGGGGGTATTGTATGTTTTTTTTTACAGGCAAAAGAGCTGAATTATTTGGGGCATGCCCCACAAAAGGTCCTTTCAAGGGCTGGTAAGATAAAAGAGCTTTGAACTTTTTTTAATTTAGAATAGGGTAGGGCATTTTTTTATTTTGGGGGTCTTTGTTATTTTATTAGGCGGCTTAGAGTAGGTGTAATTAGTTTAAAATTGTTGTAATATTTTTCTAATGTTTGTAAATATTTTTTTATTTTTTGTAACTTAGTTCTTTTTTATTTTTTGTACTTTAGTTAGTTTATTTAATTGTAGTTATTTGTAGGTATTGTATTTAATTAATTTATTGATAGTGTAGTGTTAGGTTTAATTGTAGATAATTGTAGGTATTTTATTTAATTAATTTATTGATAGTGTAGTGTTAGGTTTAATTGTAGATAATTGTAGGTATTTTATTTAATTAATTTTATGATAGTGTAGTGTTAGGTTTAATTGTAACTTAGGTTAGGATTTATTTTACAGGTAATTTTGTAATTATTTTAACTAGGTAACTATTAAATAGTTATTAACTATTTAATAGCTATTGTACCTGGTTAAAATAAATACAAAGTTGCCTGTAAAATAAATATTAATCCTAAAATAGCTACAATATGATTATAATTTATATTGTAGCTATATTAGGGTTTATTTTACAGGTAAGTATTTAGCTTTAAATAGGATTAATTTATTTAATAAGAGTTAATTTATTTCATTAGATAAAAATTATATTTAATTTAGGGGGGTGTTAGGGTTAGGGTTAGACTTAGCTTTAGGGGTTAATACATTTATTAGAATAGCGGTGAGCTCCGATCGGCAGATTAGGGGTTAATGTTTGAAGTTAGGTGTCGGCGATGTTAGGGAGGGCAGATTAGGGGTTAATACTATTTATTATAGGGCTATTGAGGCGGGAGTGAGGCGGATTAGGGGTTAATACATTTATTATAGTAGCGGTGCGGTTCAGTCGGCAGATTAGGGGTTAATTATTGTAGGTAGGTGGAGGCGACATTGTGGCGTTCAGATTAGGGGTTAATAAATATAATATAGGGGTCGGCGGTGTTAGGGGCAGCAGATTAGGGGTACATAGGTATAATGTAGGTAGTGGCGGTGTACGGAGCGGCAGATTAGGGGTTAAAAAAATATGCAGGTGTCAGCGATAGCGGGGGCGGCAGATTAGGGGTTAATAAGTGTAAGGTTAGGGGTGTTTAGACTCGGGGTACATGTTAGGGTGTTAGGTGCAGACTTAGGAAGTGTTTCCCCATAGAAAACAATGGGGCTGCGTTAGGAGCTCAGATGGCCCCATTGTTTTCTATGGGGGAATCGTGCACAAGCACGTTTTTGAAGCTGGCCGCGTCCGTAAGCAACGCTGGTATTTAGAGTTGCAGTGGCGGTAAATATGCTCTACGCTCCCTTTTTTGGAGCCTAACGCAGCCATTCTGTGAACTCTAAATACCAGCGGTATTTAAAAGGTGCGGGAGAAAAAAAGCACACTTAGCTAACGCACCCCTTTGGCCGCAGAACTCTAAATCTAGCCGAGTGTGAGTAAAACATTCCTCAATGGAAGTGTTGTACATATGGTGATATTCAGGGAATCAATAGATTAAATTGATGTAAATATAATATAAATATTTAACAGAAGATGAAGTGTTCATCCCAATGTGCACATACGTTATAGTCAATCATGTAACATGTCAAAAAATATATATAAATATGTTCTCCAGCTGAGGAGCAATGACAATTAAAAATAGAAATAAATACACTAAGAGACACTCTAGTCCTTACGGACCCTGTCCATAGCTATTCTGATTAATCCTGGCTGAAAACTAAGAAAGTTGGATCATACTGATGTATTTTTTGCACCACGTGCAATTCCATTATCTCGGGAAAATCATTTTAACACCCACATAACAACAACGAATACCACATTAAATTCTATCTAACTTGCACCACTGCTTTTGTAGCTTACCTCTTGAACTGTTCATGTGGTTTGTATTACATTGGAAAAACGGAAGATGACACCAGGACCAGATTCGCCAACCATCGATCTGCCATTAGAACAGCCATTAAAGCGGGCAAAAGTGACTAGCCTGTCGCCCAACATTTTCTCGACATAAACATTACATTTCTGATTTGATATTCAGACTGATCGATCACATTCCCCCACTCAGGGGTTATTAAGATGTGAAGCAAGATTGATTTATCGTCTGAACACCATCCAACCTAATGGAATTAATGCCAACTTAGATTGGCACTGTTTCCTCTAACATACCTCCTGAAAGTACAATAGGCATAATAATTACATATACAATCCTCTATCAATACCCAACATAAAGTTTCATTTTTTAGTCCAGTTTTGACATACATACGCCTAGATTACGAGTCTTGCATTAGCCTTAAAAAGCAGCGTTGAGGGGTCCCAACCCTGCTTTTTAACGCCCGCTGGTATTACGAGTCTGGCAGGTACAGGTGTACCTCTCACTTTTCTTCCGCGACTCGAGCTTATCGCAAATCCCCTTACGTCAATTGCGTATCCTATCTTTTTAATGGGATTTGCCTAACGCCGGTATTACGAGTCTTGAAAAAGTGAGCGGTACAACCTCTCCTGTCAAGACTCCTAACGCATTTAAAAGTCAGTAGTTAAGAGTTTTATGGGCTAACGCCGTAACATAAAACTCTTAACTAAAGTGCTAAAAAGTACACTAACACCCATAAACTACCTTTTTTAACCCCTAAACCGAGGCCCCCCCCCACATCGCAAACACTAAAATAAAATATTTAACCCCTAATCTGCCGACCGTACATTGCCGCCACTTAAATAAATATATTAACCCCTATACCGCCGCACTTCCGCCTTGCAAACACTAGTTTTATTTTATTAACCCCTAATCTGATGTCCCGAACATCGCCGACACCTACCTACATTTATTAACCCCTAATCTGCTGCCCCAACGTCGCTGCTACTATATTAAATTTATTAACCCCTAAACCTAAGTCTAAACCTAAGTCTAACACCTCCCTAACTTAAATATAATTTAAATTAAACGAAATAAAATTACTACAATTAAATAAATTAATCCTATTTAAAACTAAATACTTACCTGTAAAATAAACCATAAGCTAGCTACAATATAACTAATAGTTACATTGTATTTATCTTAGGGTTTATTTTTATTTTACAGGCAACTTTGTATTTATTTTAACTAGGTACAATAGTTATTAAATAGTTATTAACTATTTAATAACTTCCTAGTTAAAATAAGTACAAATATACCTGTAAAATAAATCCTCACCTAAATTACAATTACACCTAACACTACACTATCATTAAATTAATTACCTAAACTAACTTCAATTAAATATAATTAAATTAAATAAACTAAAGTACAAAAAAACAAACACTAAATTACAGAAAATAAAAAAATAATTACATTTTTTTAAAACTAATTACACCTAATCTAATCCCCCTAATAAAATAAAAAAGTCCCCCAAAATAATAAAATTCCCTACCCTATACTAAATTACAAATAGCCCTTAAAAGGGCTTTTTGTGGGGCATTGCCCCAAAGTAATCAGCTCTTTTACCTATAAAAAAAAAATACAATACCCCCCTCAACATTAAAACCCACCACCCACACACCCAACCCTACTCTAAAACCCACCCAATCCCCCCTTAATAAAACCTAACACTAACCCCTTGAAGATCACCCTACCTTGTGCCGTCTTCACCCAGCCGGGCACAAGTGGTCCTCCAGAGGGGCAGAAGTCTTTATCCGATCCAGGCAGAAGAGAACCTCCAGATGGGCAGAAGGCTTCATCCAGGCGGCATCTTCTGTCTTCATCCATCAGAGCGGAGCGGGTCCATCTTGAAGTTAGGAAAAATCCTATTGGCTGATTGGATCAGCCAATAGGATTGAACTTCAATCTACATGCAATGTATTGGCTATTCAAACTACCCTGTTACACTCCCCTATGCATGACACGCTGAATTGGGGGCGTGTCTATGATGTCCTCTACACACAGAAGTATGCTCCGTGCATGAAACGATCCTTCTGCCACTACAGGTATGAGCTGTGTGCTTTTCACATAATACTTTTTAACAGCATCAGAAGAGTGATTTAACATACATGTGATGATCTGTGATATTTACTATATGAGTTATATAAGCTGGAGACCATATTTATATATATTTTTTGACATGTTACATGATTGACTAACGTATGTGCACATTGGGATTAACACTTCATCTTCTGTTAAATATCGATGTTATATTTACATCGATTTAATCTATTGATTCCCTGAATATCACCATATTCTCACTCTATATATATATACATATATATATATATATATATATATATATATATATATATATATATATATATATACAACACTTCCATTGAGGAATGTTTTACTCACTTTGTTTGTTTCCGTGGATACAGCAATTGTATCACTTCCTGAGGGTGGGGTTACAGGCTATTTAAACACTTTGTTTGGTCTGATAAAGGGGACGGTTGGCTCCCGAAACGTCACTGTACACAATAAACTATTGTTTTTTTGAAAGTCCAGCGAATACGGATCTGTAATTTTGAAGTGGATATTGTTGTTCCTGACACCCTGGCTGACATTTCCAGAGGTGAGAGTGCAAATCCCTATGAACTTTTGTAATTCCTGGATTTGGCACTCACTACTAAATTAAGGACCCTTCCTTCACTGCACACAGCACTTCACAATCATTGCATATGGAACCAATGGATGATTACCTGGTGAATACAGAAGTACCCCCAACTGACAACACAGGAGGTACCTTTACTTTCACAGAAGCTGACACTGCACACATTCTGGTTGATAAAGAGGGTGCAGACACAAATGAGGAGTCTACTACGGATATGTATATGTATCACACTATCCTCAAACTTAAGAAAAAAGAGTGTGATTTGGAACAGCATGCCTTTTACTTGTCCAAATATTACCGTAAAGGTATGATTCCAAGGGGACTGAGTATCCGCAACATACTGATCATTGGCCGCGACAACCACAATTTCTGCATCAAATTATGCCAGATATTAAACAAATGCTCCATGGATATCATCCTTCTTGTCATTGAGGAAGTACATACTCTCCTCACTAAAGTTAAAGAGGGCATCACATCATTTAAAAATAATAAAGAGGAGGTTTTGCGCTCTGACAATTCTGAAGACTGGCTGGAAAAACTCAAAAATCAAGTGGACACTTATAAGAATGAACTTGTTGCATCTAAAAAAAGAAAACCACAATACATAAATGATGACTATACTGATAAAAAGTTTATGGATGGCTTACTGGCACACAGAGAACCAGATCACAGCGCCCCTGGAAAAAGAGATACTACACTAGATATAATCTCACTACAATTGATATCAGCTCTGGGTCTGACAATGAGAATACTATAACCCCCACTACCTCACAAGGAGCACCAGCATCCCAACCAAAGGTTTTTCAGGGGGGCCACTACAAGATCCGGGGGATCAAAAATAGGCAGAGGCCACCCCCCCGGAAGGGTGGATATATACAGAAGACCCTCTCTACCCCCTAGATAGCAGAGGACTGTGATCTCGTCATAAACATCAACAGTCAGACATTGACGAAGAGTATGTCAAGTCTACTTAATAAAGGTTTATCTTTTGTCCCCACTGCTTATGCTGATGATTTTAATTTACACATTGACCTTATGAAGTTCCAAAGATTTCTCAAACTCAAGGACTTTTTCCAGGACCAAGAACAATTAACAACAAAGTCTCCCTATAAGAAAAGATGTTTGAACCAATCAACACAAATTTGAGCATTAAGACCTTCACACGAATATTGGAGTCTGAACACTAGACGTGAACAAACACCTACAAGTTCCAACCTCACAAAGGATGAAAGGATGGCAATTCGTTCACTGAGTAACGACTCATCTATAATTATTTGACCGGCCGAAAAAGGGTGGAGCCCTGGTAGTCATGGACTACCACAAGTACAGTGCAGAGATATGTGATCAGTTACAAGATACAACAGTTTATCAACCTCTTAACACTAATCCAGTGCACAAAATTAAAACACAGATCGACTTGGTACTAAGTGATGGTCTCAGGAACAATTATATGGATAAAGATACATATAAATTCTTGGTCACTCTATATCTGGTCTGCCCAGTACTATATACCTTACCAAAGGTACATAAAGATATACTCAACCCTCCAGGATGCCCAATAGTTTTGTCTAGAGGGTCCCTTCTTCAACCAATTGCCATTTTACTTGATGGTCTACTTCAACCGTTTGTACTACACATGAGATCGTACATACGTAATCCATACACATGATTACAACACTTCATAACTTTGGTGAGATACAAGATGAGATTCTTGCCACTCTCGACATCACCACTCTGTACACCATCAACCCCCATAAGGATGGGATGGCTGCTGTGGAAGCTACTTTGAATAATTTCCCTTATACTAGCCCACCGCCAGAATTTATTCTCAAACTTGTTGAATTATGTCTAATTTGCAATTATTTTCATTTCGAACACACATACTATCTCCAAATTCCCGAGACAGCAATGGGGTCAAATATGGCCCCGGCATATGCTAATATATAAATGGAGAAGTATGAGAGCGACATCATGCAAGTATTTATACACCCCTGTATCAGCCTATACAGAAGATATATTGACAACCTACTTGTCATCTGGAAAGGGTCTATGGAGGATCTGATGGCTTGGACATCAGGATATATAAGGCACAAGGGAAATTGAATACTACTCTCTTCAAGAAAGATACAGACAGGAACTCCATCCTGTCAGCACAGAGCTGCCACCCCAGAAGGATGATATAGGCAGCACAATACGCAACAACTGAATGAGTTGGAGAATCATTTCATTCAGAGGGGCTACAAAGCAAAACTAATTAGAGATATCAGATTGTACTTGGGGGACACCCGACAGCAAGATCTACTTAAAGACAAAGTTAAGTATCAGGATGATGAGACTATCACCTTACTCACAACACATACACCGGGTGTCAAAGACCTCCCAATACAGGTGATTAAACACTGGGACATCATATCCTCGGATAACTCCCTACCTTTTGTGCAGAAACCTCAAGTTGCCTATAGGAGGGCTAAAAATCTTAGAGACACTCTAGTCCTTACTGACCCTATCCATAGCTACTCTTATCCATCCTGGCTGAAAATGAAGAAAGTTGGATCATACAGATGTATTTCTTGCACCACATGCAATTCCATGATCCCGGGAAAATCATTTAAACACCCACATAACAACAACGAACACCACATTAAATTCTATCTGACTTGTACCACTACATTTGTAGTTTAACTCCTGAAATATTCATGTGGTTTGTATTACGTTTGAAAAACGGAATATGATGCCAGGACCAGATTCACCAACCATCTATCTGCCATTAGAGCAGCCATTAAAGTGGGCAAAAGTGACCAGCCTGTCACCCAACATTTTCTCTAACATAAACATTCCCTTTCTGATTTGAGATTCAGACTGATCGATCACATTCCCCCATGCAGGAGAGGGGATAGAAAGAAATTGTTATTAAGATGTGAAGCAAGATGGATTTATCGTCTGAACACCATCCAACCTAATGGACTTAAAGCCAACTTAGACTGGCACTGTTACCTCTAACATACCTTCTGAAAGTACAATAGGCATATTAATTACATAGACAATCCTCTATCAATATCCAACATACAGTTTCATTTTTTAGTCCAGTTTTGACATACATAGTTAAGACATATTCACATTAGGTTTTACCCATATAGTTATGACATAATAGTTTTAAGCTTTACTACTATCCAACACATAGTATAGATTATAACTAATACCACTACTGTTTATAATTTATTTATTTGTTGTTAGCCTTTTATTATTTATTCCCATTTTTAATTGTCATTCCTCCTCTTCTCTAGTGATGCTTTACGCCCTAGCTTGAGAGTTGTTCATTACTATAGCAGCTAACACATGTTCTTCGGCTGCTAGCAGGTGGTGTCAATCAGCCCAATCATATAGGATCGGGCTTATTGATGTACGCAGCATCAGAGCAGGCGGACAAGTTATGGAGCAGTGGTCTTTAGAAGGCTCGCGCGGAAACAGGGGCATTTGGAGCTTGATAATTTGGCCCCTATATATACATATACACTATATGTACAACACTTCCATTGAGGAATGTTTTACTCACTTTGTTTGTTTCCATGGATACTGCAATTGTGTCACTTCCTGGGGGTGGGGTTACAGGCTATTTAAACACTGTATTTTGCTCACTTTGGCCTAGATTTGGAGTTCGGCGGTAAAAGGGCTGTTAACGCTCCGCAGGCTTTTTTCTGGCCGCACCATAAATTTAACTCTGGTATCGAGAGTTTAATCAAATGCTGCGTTAGGCTCCAAAAAAGGAGCGTAGAGCATTTTTACCGCAAATGCAACTCTCGATACCAGAGTTGCTTACGGACGCGGCCGGCCTCAAAAACGTGCTCGTGCACGATTCTCCCATAGGAAACAATGGGGCTGTTTGAGCTGAAAAAAAACCTAACACCTGCAAAAAAGCAGCGTTCAGCTCCTAACGCAGCCCCATTGTTTCCTATGGGGAAACACTTCCTACGTCTGCACCTAACACTCTAACATGTACCCCGAGTCTAAACACCCCTAACCTTACACTTATTAACCCCTAATCTGCCGCCCCCGCTATCGCTGACCCCTGCATATTTTTTTTAACCCCTAATCTGCCGCTCCGTAAACCGCCGCAACCTACGTTATCCCTATGTACCCCTAATCTGCTGCCCTAACATCGCCGACCCCTATATTATATTTATTAACCCCTAATCTGCCCCCCTCAACGTCGCCGACACCTGCCTACACTTATTAACCCCTAATCTGCCGAGCGGACCTGAGCGCTACTATAATAAAGTTATTAACCCCTAATCCGCCTCACTAACCCTATCATAAATAGTATTAACCCCTAATCTGCCCTCCCTAACATCGCCGACACCTACCTTCAATTATTAACCCCTAATCTTCCGATCGGAGCTCACCGCTATTCTAATAAATGGATTAACCCCTAAAGCTAAGTCTAACCCTAACACTAACACCCCCCTAAGTTAAATATAATTTACATCTAACGAAATAAATTAACTCTTATTAAATAAATGATTCCTATTTAAAGCTAAATACTTACCTGTAAAATAAACCCTAATATAGCTACAATATAAATTATAATTATATTATAGCTATTTTAGGATTAATATTTATTTTACAGGCAACTTTGTAATTATTTTAACCAGGTACAATAGCTATTAAATAGTTAAGAACAATTTAATAGTTACCTAGTTAAAATAATTATAAAATTACCTGTAAAATAAATCCTAACCTAAGATATAATTAAACCTAACACTACCCTATCAATAAAATAATTAAATAAACTACCTACAATTACCTACAATTAACCTAACACTACACTATCAATAAATTAATTAAACACAATTCCTACAAATAAATACAATTAAATAAACTAGCTAAAGTACAAAAAATAAAAAAGAACTAAGTTACAGAAAATAAAAAAATATTTACAAACATAAGAAAAATATTACAACAATTTTAAACTAATTACACCTACTCTAAGCCCCCTAATAAAATAACAAAGCCCCCCAAAATAAAAAATTCCCTACCCTATTCTAAATTAAAAAAGTTACAAGCTCTTTTACCTTACCAGCCCTATACAGGGCCCTTTGCGGGGCATGCCCCAAGAAGTTCAGCTATTTTGCCTGTAAAAAAAAACATACAATACCCCCCCCAACATTACAACCCACCACCCACATACCCCTAATCTAACCCAAACCCCCCTTAAATAAACCTAACACTAATCCCCTGAAGATCTTCCTACCTTGTCTTCACCATCCAGGTATCACCGATCCGTCCTGGCTCCAAGATCTTCATCCAACCCAAGCGGGGGTTGGCGATCCATAATCCGGTGCTGAAGAGGTCCAGAAGAGGCTCCAAAGTCTTCCTCCTATCCGGCAAGAAGAGGACATCCGGACCGGCAAACATCTTCTCCAAGCGGCATCTTCGATCTGCTTCCATCCGGAGCGAAGCGGCAGGATCCTGAAGACCTCCAGCGCGGAACATCCATCCGGACCGACGACTGAACGACGAATGACTGTTCCTTTAAGGGACGTCATCCAAGATGGCGTCCCTCGAATTCCGATTGGCTGATAGGATTCTATCAGCCAATCAGAATTAAGGTAGGAATTTTCTGATTGGCTGATGGAATCAGCCAATCAGAATCAAGTTCAATCCGATTGGCTGATCCAATCAGCCAATCAGATTGAGCTCGCATTCTATTGGCTGTTCCGATCAGCCAATAGAATGCGAGCTCAATCTGATTGGCTGATTGGATCGGCCAATCGGATTGAACTAGATTCTGATTGGCTGATTCCATCAGCCAATCAGAAAATTCCTACCTTAATTCCGATTGGCTGATAGAATCCTATCAGCCAATCGGAATTCGAGGGACGCCATCTTGGATGACGTCCCTTAAAGGAACAGTCATTCGTCGTTCAGTCGTCGGTCCGGATGGATGTTCCGCGCTGGAGGTCTTCAGGATCCTGCCGCTTCGCTCCGGATGGAAGAAGATCGAAGATGCCGCTTGGAGAAGATGTTTGCCGGTCCGGATGTCCTCTTCTTGCCGGATAGGAGGAAGACTTTGGAGCCTCTTCTGGACCTCTTCAGCACCGGATTATGGATCGCCAACCCCCGCTTGGGTTGGATGAAGATCTTGGAGCCAGGACGGATCGGTGATACCTGGATGGTGAAGACAAGGTAGGAAGATCTTCAGGGGATTAGTGTTAGGTTTATTTAAGGGGGGTTTGGGTTAGATTCGGGGTATGTGGGTGGTGGGTTGTAATGTTGGGGGGGGGTATTGTATGTTTTTTTTTACAGGCAAAAGAGCTGAACTTCTTGGGGCATGCCCCGCAAAGGGCCCTATTCAGGGCTGGTAAGGTAAAAGAGCTTGTAACTTTTTTAATTTAGAATAGGGTAGGGAATTTTTTATTTTGGGGGGCTTTGTTATTTTATTAGGGGGCTTAGAGTAGGTGTAATTAGTTTAAAATTGTTGTAATATTTTTCTTATGTTTGTAAATATTTTTTTATTTTCTGTAACTTAGTTCTTTTTTATTTTTTGTACTTTAGCTAGTTTATTTAATTGTATTTATTTGTAGGAATTGTGTTTAATTAATTTATTGATAGTGTAGTGTTAGGTTAATTGTAGGTAATTGTAGGTAGTTTATTTAATTATTTTATTGATAGGGTAGTGTTAGGTTTAATTATATCTTAGGTTAGGATTTATTTTACAGGTAATTTTGTAATTATTTTAACTAGGTAACTATTAAATTGTTCTTAACTATTTAATAGCTATTGTACCTGGTTAAAATAATTACAAAGTTGCCTGTAAAATAAATATTAATCCTAAAATAGCTATAATATAATTATAATTTATATTGTAGCTATATTAGGATTTATTTTACAGGTAAGTATTTAGCTTTAAATAGGAATAATTTATTTAATAAGAGTTAATTTATTTCGTTAGATGT
>NC_069505.1:499528036-499613036 GCF_027579735.1 Bombina bombina
CTATATCAAACTATATCTCTCTCTCTCGCCATATATATATATATATATATATATATATATATATATATATATATATATATATATATACAGTGGGACCTCGGTTTACAAACGACTCGGTATACGAAATTTCGGTTTACGAATTCAAAATCTTGAAAAAAATTGTCTCGGTTTAAGAATTTTTTTCGCAATACGAAACAAATGTTCCGGTTTGCCCCTCGGTTTACGAATTTTTTTCGCAATACGAAGCAAGTGTTCCCTGCATACTGAAGTGTGGGTAGCAGTTGGAGAGGTTTTGGAGCCATTTGCAGCAAGTTGTTGAGCCTTTTGGAGCCATTTGCAGCAAGTTGTGGAGCCTTTTGGAGCCATTGGAGCCATTTGCAGCAAATTTTGGAGCCTTTTGTAGCCATTGGAGCCTTTTGCAGCAGGTTTTGTAGACTTTATTTGACTTTTTCTCTCACCTCCGGAACGCATTAATTGGTTTTCAATGCATTCCTATGGGAAACCGTGTTTCGGTTTACGAATTTTTCGCAATAAGAAACATCCCGGAGAACGAATTAAATTCTTAAACCGAGGTCCCACTGTATATATATATCTATCTAGCTATCTAGCTATCTAGCTATCTATCTATATACAGTATATATATATATATATATATATATATATATATATATTAAGACTAAATAGAAGATATTCTTCTATGTGAAGAACATTGGCATGTGAAATATTAATATTTTATGTCGGGTTAGTGCAGGTGATCGGGTTTAAACGTGAGTAAGGGGGTTAGGTGTCTCCTCTTTTAATGCTTAATTGGGGATAAGTTAATACAGTTGCAATATTTTAACTTCGGCTTTTTGTGCAGTTAGTGCCCGTGCAAAAAAAATTACTTTCAACTTGGTATATCCATGTTACACGACTCGCACAAAAAGCTTACTTCTAGCGGAGTTAACGCTCTAGTGAGCCCTAAATAGGTCCTAGGGAGAAAACTGTTAAAGAAAATAAAGCTTAAAATACCCACTGATCTGCAAAAATATAAAAAAAAAAAACATTATCAATGCTCCATAATCTGTACCTTTCAAATATTTAATTTATCTTGAATTTATAAAACAAACAAAGACTGACATTTACATATTGGTATTATTTCATAAGTAATAAAGTTACAGACATTAATGATGAATATGGACATTGACAAAGTAAGACAAAATTTACAGACAAAAATTTCAAAAACTTTGAAAAAGAAATGATTTATTAATATGACAAAAATATTATCGAGCAATGAAAGAGAGTTGGAAGGGTATGGGGTGATTTACAAATCCAGTTAATTTTGGTGCAATTTCATCATCAGTAAACTTTTTCTCTGAGGTTAAGGTGAAGTTTTGCAGGATGTAGGTGAAGAATACAAAGAGCTCTATGAGAGCGAGGCCCTCTCCGGGACATCTCCGCTTTCCTGTAGAATTATAATAAAGTTATTATTGTGACCATGGTAAATAAAGAACTCACTCAGCAGTTCTCTACAGACAATAACTTTACTGATGTTACCTGCAGAAAAAGCCATCATAGCGTCATTCTTCTTAAATCCACCACTCTCATCTAAGAAATGGTTGGGGTTGAATTTGTACGGTGTAGAGAATTGGCTGGGATCACGGTGAACAGTACAGAGCAATGCGTTGACATCAGTGCCCTTAAAAAGTGATTGAAATAAATAAATTTAGCTACTTACTAAGTACTGGACAAAAAACTAAATTTATGCTTATGTTGTAAATTCCTTTTTTTTTTACGATGGTGAGAGTCCATGAGATATCAAATGTGGGATTATACTCCAGTCCACTAGGAGGAGGCTTAAACCTCCATACATACCTGATTTTTAATCATTCACACTTTCTCAGTCATATATAAGTTCAGGTAGAAGAGGGAACACTGGAAAAGTAGGAAATTCAAACGAAGTCATGTCTACAGAAAGAGAAGCGCTCTACTTGGAACTAACAACAGTTCAATAGTGGAAGCAGCCTCTTTTAGCCGACTTGTGCCTTTCAAGACCTGCCACCACCTGTATAGAATAACAAGGGAGGATCTTGTGTAATTTCACTATAAAAAAACAACTGAAAATATAAGTTGTGTTCTTTAATAAGACTGTGAGAGTCCACGAGACATCACATATGGGATCTTATACCCAAGCAGTGAAGTCCACCATTAAATAGGGAGGGGCAATACAGGTAAGGCAGGTATGTGTAATCAATTTGATATAAAAAAAAGAAAAAATTCTTGTCCTGATATGTGTTGCAGCTCCCCAAAAGAGAACAAAATACACAATACAGTGGAATAATGTCTGAAATCAAGGAGAACAATCACTTCACAAATTTGTACCCACATATAGTGGAGAAGAATGTGCTCTACATCATCAATCAGGCTATATAATTTAGAACTCATATGTTGCCAAATCCGGAGTCCTCAGATATACAGTCTGTAAATTTAGTTAAATATTTAATAAAAAACAAAATTTGTATCAAGCATATTAAAAACAAGAGGAGGTCTACCAAGTCTAGTATTTAATTACCCAGAGTCTGTCTGTATAACTGCTGAAGTGTATCACTTTGTTGTGGTTATAATGTAACACTTTAAGGATTCTTAAACGTCAAGACTAACGTCGTTACTTATTAGATAATAGTCCCACCAAAGACTCTAACATGTGTTTCACAGTTTAACCAAGGTATGTTACTGATCAAGCATGGTTTCCTGTAGTACTTTAGAGGTATACACATTGAATTGGTAGAATTTAGTGAAAGTATGTAAAGAAGACCAAGTAGCCAACATACATTTCTGTACTATGCAAGCCTTGTTACAGAAGCCACTAATAGTGGCACAGCTCTGGTGGAATGAGCAGTAATGAAAAAGTTGGTATGTTTTATGAATTAAGGCTAAAATAACTGCTGTGCGACCCTTGCAGGGTCAAGAAAAAAATGGACACACAAGGTTTCTTGGCTTCCACATAGAACTTTAAATTCATCACAACATCAAGGTCATTGAGAATCTCTTCTTAGAGTTTTTAGGATCTAGGCATAGAGAAGGAATCACTATTTCTTGATTAATAGTACCTGTAGATACAGCATTTAGAAAAAAAGGAATGCCTTGTTCTAAGAAATTGTGCAGCAAATAAACAAAACCTGTTCAGCACTCTTACCCAATGTGTCTGTTCAGGCTACCGATGTATGCCAACATCAGTAAATATACAAATCACAAAATGTAGCCGCGCCAGTCAAATTCATCAATTCAAAGGTTTATTATACCCAGGCTATGTCACACAAAGTTACAACAATGTTTCGGAAGTTACCCCTTATTCGTGTTGCATAGTTTAAACATTGCTCAATTGCCTCCTTAAATACACCTGTTGCCATCCACTGATGATACTGATCTGTATAAAAAACTATCTGATTGTTATAGCTTACTATGTTATGTTAGCTAAACCTTTCCAAAGCATTATGAAACATATTCAATCTACCCCCCCCCCCAAGAAACATTTCTGAAATGGGACTACACCTTCATGCGCATACTTTTTGGTCTGTTTGTTCTTAGACTAGGAAGAATTGGGCTTTTAACAGGTTTTAGGAGAAACTGATCGTTAGGTTGAGGAAGAAGAGCTTTTCTGATGTTTGAACTGTTTAAATGAATGAAAAAAATAAGCTTAATCTTAGACTTTTTGTCTCAGTCAAACAGAATTTTATGCTGAAAAGGTAGCATTAACAGTTTGCTTTTAGAGCTTTTTGTGTATTTTGCGCTTTTATTATTTTTAGGATTTCTGACCTCTGCCTAAATTCCTGCTTGTTTGCTGTCCAACTGGATTTGATCCTCTGCCTGACCTTGACTTGACTTTTAGATTATGATTTTGTTTATGTCATTTTTGCCCGAAGGTCACTTACAGCATTCCAGCCTGACACTGGAATTAGAAGACTATTGGTCAGGAAATTGGTCTGGCGGGATATATCAGACAACACATAAGGCCTTCCAGCTGAAATGATAGCCTATGAAAGCCTTCAAGCTTTCTATTCATAGGATATTTGAAAGAGGTACTATCCTTTATGGGCAGGCTGCTGAGCAAGAGTAGAAATTGCAAATTACTTCATCCACAATAAGGATTGTTTCCCATATTTCTAGCTTTAAAGTGAAAACAAAGTTTTAATTTTGAAAGACATTACAGAGGTTTATTCAATTCTTTTTTCACTAGCTCTGCAAATGAATCAGGCACCAAGAAGATAGAAGGCTTTTTATGAGCTGGCTTAAATTATTGATAAGGAGTAGGAGAATCATCCCCTAGCATAGCATTTTTATTTTCTTAATAATCATCTTTAGAAGCAGAAATCATCAAATTCTAATGTACTCTGCTTCCTTGCAGGGAATTTTGGCAGATCGCTTGGGGAAGTCCCAGATGAGCTGACGGCCTGTGAAGGATCATCTTCTGCAACACACATTCATCTGTGCTTAACTCGGGGCAGGTAGGGTGCATGGCAGTCATCAGTTCAGAAATATTATTATTATTATTATCAGGTATTTGTAGAGTGCCAACAGATTCAGCCTAAGTTAATATAATCTTTGAATCTTGGGGACAGATTAGTAGAACCGCTTTGGTGAGCCACAGACCCCTGACTACTTTGACTCATGGCCCAAAACCATGTTTAAGATTAGACTTAGCACAGGAGGAACAAAGCTGATCAGGGGAATGCACAGTGATATCCTTACACAGAAGACAATCCCATCAAAGTTAGTGTAAGCATAGACAAGGAGATTGGTAGATAAATCCTCATTATACATGGGAGGTCTGTGACATAATCCAAAATGGGAGCCTATTCTCACTTCCTTCCATGCAGGAGGAACTCTGAGGGGCGATTTTGAGTCTCAGATTGGTAAAGAACCCCTATTAATGACATGTAGATCAACACTCCAGAATTCTCCTCACTCCCCCTTGGAGGTAAAAATGTGAATGAAAGATTCTGAGAGAGTGGGAGGGATTAAAGCTCTGGTATGTAGTGATGATTTTACCTCCTTCCTGTGGACTGGATTGTAATCCCACATGTGATGTCTTGTCGACTCTCACTATCTAATGAAATAATTTTGCTGCTTCTGAAGTTTTGGAACATAACTTTAAACAATATAAAAGTTATATGGTCGATATTTTATTTCAAGAAACAAACAAAAAATCCTCTGTTCCATTAGCATAATATATGAGAAAAAAGCACATAGAAACAATTGTATGAACATATTTTTAATAACTAATAACTATATGACAATCAAGTCTGCCCACATTTTAATTAATTAATAAGCTTAAATATTTGGGATGCTTATCACAGGCATTCTTCACCTCTCTTCCATCACTTTTTTTAGGCCATATACCATCTAGTAGTCCTTCTTTCAACAGATTCCATTTTGTTTAAATTCTTCTGGAAATATAGCCTTCAGGACTGTACACAATAACTAGTGATCTATAAGGTGGAAGAACCTTACTATTCCCACTGCTAATAACTCTGTCCATACAACCAAAATTCTAATAGCCTTACTTACTTCATTACTGTATTATTTGTCCAAGATTTTATTGTGGAGTGACACATCTTGATTATGTGTGTCCTACAATAACCTAATTTCTTACTGTCAGCATCTCCAACTCCTAAAATTCTAATGAATCTAATGCTAGTTGGTGTTTACAGTTCCTACGTTCTGGCTAGGTATACATCTGCCTTTGTATTTAGGGAAATATATAACTACATTCTATATATGAAATAACAGGATTTATAACTGTCGTCTGTATGAACAATAACATATTGAAAAACAACTACCTCAAAATATCGCCATCCCTTTATGTAGGAATACTGGTTATAGAAATGCATTTTATAGGCAAGTTTATTAGCTATATCGGCATTCTATATAAAGGAGTACAAGCTATATTTCACTTTACGCATATGAGATTACTGACTATGCAACTGCACATTGGGGCTAATATTATGTTTATTTGTGTGTACCTATGTATTTATATGTGATTTTATATGAATGTATAGACATATAAACACATAAATACATATGTATACATATATAAACATATATAGAAGTGCACTGGGGCCCCTTGCAGCAGTCAAGTAGCTGAAAACATAAAAAAAATATGTATGCTATATTCATATTTAATAAAGTATTAAATTATGTTTTTACTGTATATATTTCACATTTCAATGCTCTTTGCATATAATATAAGTATTTCTAAATAGATATTCCTATATATTGTATAATCTATTCCTATATATAATCATGCATATATAGATATATGTTACCAATATACCATCATGTAGAAGTATGTATTTATGAATAAATAGAACATATTCTGTTATGTGAAGAACATTGGAATGTGAAATATTCATATTTTAATGTCATGTAGCGCACATGAGAATATGTAATTGCGTTTGACTTCTATGGGGTAAAGGTTATCGCACCCTTGATATTCTAAGTTTGGCTTTTTGCACTTGTCGGGTTAGCGCATGAGCAATAACTTTTTACTTTCAACTCATAATACGAGCACAACCGTAAGTGCACAAAAAGTTTATTTCTAGTGCAATTAGCGATCTAGTGAAAACCCTAAATAGCGCTCCACTTGTAATATGGCCCTAAGTGTTTGACATCATTTTACCTTGGAAATTGCTCCACTTGTAATATGGCCCTAAGTGTTTGACATCATTTTACCTTGGAAATTGTATATCCTCGAAACTGAGTGTCTTTTGTCACTGCACGTGCAGCATTCAGTGGAGAAATATCAGCAAATCTCTGGACTTCATTGATCACAGCTTCTGTATAAGGCATCTGGCTCCGGTCAGACACCAGTGGAAATCTATTTCTTCCGATCACCTGGTCAATTTCCTTGTGAATTTTGGCTGTCAAGTAGAATATTATAGGTTAACCATTTACAATATGATGACTAGAGACCCCATGATCCAAAACCTACTGGCACCCAGAGAAATAAAACAATTGTGGGGCTTTTTTAGCATCATATAGTAATGTAGCTGTCTCTCTTTTACATTCAGAACTCTGCATAACAAGATATACACCATAGTCAAAAAAGGATGATCTTCCTGGAGTCATTCTAAAGCAACTGTTGACTCCAGACTAGTAATCAGAAGCCACTCTGAAATTTGCCCACAGGCCGAATTATTTAAATCAGATGACTCTAGAGTCATTCACTGGCTGTTCATGCTTGTGATGTAATCAGTAAGATAATCTGCTAATCATTCTGAAGTCATCATTCAGAACCTTTTACCTTAGCTGACGACTTTACAAGCCTGATGATGTCTGATGGCTTCTAAAGGTGTTTGATGATCATCAAATGACTCCAGGGTGGTCTACTAAAGTAATCCTGTTTTCCTTGGGCAGTTCTCAAGCTAAATTTTGCCTTTATACATGTGTTTTTGATGGACCTTGCAGCACTGATAAGACTTCTTAGATAATCTCATCAGACAAGAAAGCTTTAGATCCCCAGGCCATAAGTCTTTTAGTTAAAGGGGCAGTCTACTCCAGAATGTTTATTAAAAAGATAGATAATCCCTTTATTACCCATTCCCCAGTTTTGAATAAAAATATGGTTATATTATTATACTGTTTACCTCTGTGATTAAATTGTATCGAAGCCTCTGCAGACTACCCCCTTATTTCAGTTCTTTTGACAGACTTGCATTTTAGCCAATCAGTCCTGACTCATAAATAAATCCACAATGTTATGACACGCACAAACTAGCTCTGTCTAGCTGTGAAAAACTGTCAAAATGCACAGAGATAAGAGGTGGCCTTCAAGGGCTTAGAAATTAGCATATGAGCCTACCTAGGTTTAGCTTTCAAGAATAAATACCAAGAGACAAAGCAAATTTGATGATTAAAGTAAATTGGAAAGTTGTTTAAAACTACATGTCCTATCTGAATAATGAAAGTTTAATTTTGACTAGACTGTCCCTTTAAGGGTTCTTTGGCATTAGGACCTCTATTGCAATGTTGAGATGATATTTGTTTTTATTTATCTAATTTTTTAATTGTTGGCATCCATTCCTGCAGATCAGTTTAGCTTGAATAGGTTAGGATGCTACAGCCATTTTTTTTAGAGCATGTGGATGGTTGAATATGAAAATATCTTTAAAGAATAAACATTTAAAGATCTTTTAGGAACAAAATAACCAGCCAATCAGAAATGAGATCATCATAATAAATTGTTCCACTGTATCTGATGGCTGTCTTGCTTACAGATTATTATATTCTCCTTTTTAAAAAGACATAGAAATCAAGACATTTTTCTGTCATGAATAAGAAACGGCAGCAGCTTAACATGTTAGATGTTTTCTTTTTAATGTTTTTTTTTTTTAATATATCCAAAATGTTGTTTAAATTTAAAGGACCATGATATACAAATGTTGAAGCACTTGAAAGTAATGCAGGATAGTTGCAAAAAGCTGACTAGAAAATATCACCTGAACATCTCTATGTAAAAAACAAAATGTATGCTTAACTGATAAATGTATTTATTTCCGGGTATGGTGAGTCCACGCCATCATTAATTACTAGTGGGAATATCACTCCTGGCCAGCAGGAGGAGGCAAAGAGCACCACAGCAAAGCTGTTAAGTATCACTCCCATTCCCATAAACCCCAGTCATTCGACCAAAGGAAAATGGAACAAAAAGGATAGCACAAAGGTGTAGAGGTGCCTGAGGTTTAGTAAAAAATAACTGTCTTAAATAACAGGGTGGGGTCGTGGACTCACCATATCCAGAAATAAATTCATTTATCAGGTAATCATAAATTTTGTTTTCTCTCCTAAGATATGGTGAGTCTACGACATCATCAATTACTAGTGAGAACCAATACGCAAGCTAGAGGACACAGATGACTAGGAAAGGAAACCAAGACAGGCAGACCTAAACAGAAGGCACCACTGCTTCTGAACCTTTCCCCCAAAAGAAGCCCCAGCCGAGGCACAAATATCAAATTATAACATTTGGAAAAAGAAGACCAAGTTGCAGCCTTGCTTCATTTTAGAAAGCCCAGGAAGAAGAGACAGCTCTCGTGGAATGAGCCATAACTCTCTCAGGAGACTGCTGACCAGAAGTCTTTCTCCACCAGAAATAAAAAGAAGTAGGTTTCTGATCTTTACACTTTCCAGAGAAACAAACAGGCAGGGCAGAAGATTGGCGGAAAACCCTAGTCGCCAGTAGAAAAAATATAAAGCACGCACAACGTCCAAGTTGTACAACAAACATTCCTTATGAGGATTAGGACATAGAAAAGCCCCATTGATTCCTATGGGGAAATAAAAGTTATGTCTACACCTAACAGCCTAGCATGAACCCCGAGTCTAAACACCCCTAATATTACACTTATTAACCCCTAATCTGCCGCCCCCAACATTGCCGACACCTACATTATATTAGTAACCCCTAATCTGCCGCTCCGGACACCGCCGCCACATACATTATAGTTATGAACCCCTAATCTGCTGCCCCCAACATCGCCGAACCCTACATTATATTTATTAACCCCTAATCTGCCGCCCCCAATGTAGCCGCAACCTAACTACATTTATTAACCCCTAATCTGCCGCACACAACGTTGCCACCACTATAATAAAGTTATTAACCCCTAAACCTAAGTCTAACCCTAACCCCCCCTAACTTAAATATAATTTAAATAAATCGAAATAAAATTACTACAGTTAACTAAATAATTCCTATTTAAAACTAAATACTTACCTATAAAATAAACCCTAACCTAGCTACAATATAACTAATAGTTACATTGTAGCTAGCGTAGGGTTTATTTTTATTTTACAGGCAAGTTTGTATTTATTTTAACTAGGTACAATAGTTATTAAATAGTTATTAACTATTTAATAACTACCTAGCTAAAATAAATACAAAGTTACCTGTAAAATAAAACCTAACCTACGTTACAATTACACCTAACACTACACTATAATTAAATTAATTCCCTAAATTAAATACAATTAATTAAAATTAAATAAAATTATCTAAAGTTCAAAACCCCCCACTAAATTAGAGAAAATAATAAATTACAAGATTTTTAAACTAATTACACCTAATCTAATCCCCCTAACAAAATAATAAAAAAAAACAAAATAAAAAAAGCGCTACCCTACACAAATTACAAATAGCCCTTAAAAGGGCCTTTTGCAGGGCATTGCCCCAAAGTAATCAGCTCTTTTACCTGAAAAAAAAATTACAATTCCCCCCAACATTAAAACCCACCACCCACACAACCAACCCTACTCTAAAACCCACCAAAATCCCCTCTAACCTAAAAAAACCTAACACCAACCCCTTGAAGATCTCCTTACTGGGAGACGTCTTCACCAAACCGGGCAGAAGTGGTCCTCCAGACGGGCAGAAGTCTTCATCCAGACGGCATCTTCTATCTTTATCCATCCGGCGCGGAGCGGGTCCATCTTCAAGACATCCGACTCGGAGCATCCTCTTCTTTCCACGGCCGACGACTGAATGAAGGTTCCTTTAGATGACGTCATCCAAGATGGCGTCCCTTTAATTCCGATTGGCTGATAGAATTCTATCAGCCAATCGGAATTAAGGTAGAAAAAATCCTATTGGCTGAAGCAATCAGCCAATAGGATTGAACTGGCATTCTATTGGCTAATTGGAACAGCCAATAAAATGCCAGCTCAATCCTATTGGCTGATTGCATAGGTTTTTTTCTACCTTAATTCCGATTGGCTGATAGAATTCTATCAGTTAATCGGAATTGAAGGGACGCCATCTTGGATAACGTCATTTAAAGGAACCTTCATTCAGTAGTCGGCCATGGAAAGAAGAGGATGCTCCGCGTCGGATGTCTTGAAGATGGACTCGCTCCGCGCCGGATAGATGAAGATAGAAGTTGCCGTCTGGATGAAGACTTCTGCCCGTCTGGAGGACCACTTCTGCCCGGTTGGATGAAGACTTCTCCCGGCTTCGTTGAGGACTTTGGCCCGGTTGGGTGAAGACGTCTCCCGGTAAGGTGATCTTCAGGGGGTTAGTGTTATTTTTTTTTTAAGGGGGGATTGGGTGGGTTTTAGAGTAGGGTTGGTTGTGTGGGTGGTGGGTTTTAATGTTGGGGGGGTATTTGTACTTTTTCTTTACAGGTAAAAGAGCTGATTACTTTGGGGCAATGCTCCACAAAAGGCCCTTTTAAGGGCTATTTGTAATTTAGTGTAGGGTAGGGCTTTTTTTTATTTTGGGGGGCTTTTTTATTTTGTTAGGGGGATTAGAGTAGGTGTAATTAGTTTACAAATCTTGTAATTTCTTTATTATTTTCTGTAATTTAGTAGGGGGGGTTCGTACTTTAGATAATTTTATTTAATTGTAATTAATTGTATTTAATTTAGTTAATTTATTTAATTATAGTGTAGTGTTAGGTGTTAGTGTAACTTAGGTTAGGTTTTATTTTACAGGTAAATTTGTCTTTATTTTAACTAGGTAGTTATTAAATAGTTAATAACTATTTAATAACTATTCTACCTAGTTAAAATAAATACACAGTTGCCTGTAAAATAAAAATTAACCCTAAGTTATTAGTTATATTGTAGCTAGCTTAGGGTTTATTTTACAGGTAAGTATTTAGTTTTAAATAGGAATTATTTAGTTAATTGTAGTAATTTTATTTAGATTTATTGTAATTATTTTTATGTTAGGGGGTTAGGGTTAGACTTAGGTTTAGGGGTTAATACATTTAATATAGTGGCGGCGACATTGGGGGCGGCAGATTAGGGGTTAATAAATGTGGTAGGTGGCAGCGATGTTAGGGACGGCAGATTAGGGGTTAATAATATTTAACTAGTGTTTGCAATGCGGGAGTGCGGCGGTTTAGGGGTTAATATATTTATTATAGTGGCGGCGATGTCCGGTTCGGCAGATTAGGGGTTAAAATATTTATTTTAGTGTTTGCGATGTGGGGGGGCCTCGGTTTAAGGGTTAATAGGTAGTTTATGGGTGTTAGTGTACTTTTTAGCACTTTAGTTAAGAGTTTTATGCTACGACGTTGTAGTGTAAAACTCTTAACTACTGAGTTTAAAATGCGGTACCAGGCTTGACAGGAGAGGGTGTACCTCTCACTTTTGGTCAGACTCGTAATACCGGCGCTATGCAAGTCCCATTGAAAATATAGGATACGCAATTGACGTAAGTGGATTTGCGATATTTCTGAGTCTGGCCAAAAAAGTGAGCGGTACACCTGTACCTGCAAGACTCGTAATACCAGCGGGCATTAAAAAGCAGTGCTAAGACCTCATAACGCTGCTTTTTAACCCTAATGCACAACTCGTAATTTAGGCCATAATCTGAAAAATAAGATAAGGCGAATCACACTGCAAAGCCGATAGTTCCGAAACTCTCAGAGCAATGAAGCAATAAGAAGCAAAACCTTCCAAGATAATAACTTAATATCTACAGAATGCAATGGCTCAACCGGAGCCTGCTGCAAACTTTAAGAACAAGGTTAAGGCTCCAAGGAGGAGCAACAGACTTAAACACAGGCCAGATTCTAACCAGGGCTTGACAAAAAGATTACACATCTGGCACATCAGCCAGACGCCTTTGTAACAAAATAGATAATGCAGAAATCTGACCCTTCAGAGAACTGACTGACAAACCCTTCTCCAGACCTAACTGGAGAAAAGACAAAATCCTAGGAATCCTGACCCTACTCCAAGAATAGCCCTAGGATTCACACCAAAAAAGGTATTCACATCATACCTTATGTCATAAGGTACCAGTAACAGACTTGCAAGCCTGAATCATAGTCTCAATGACCGACTCTAACCACGCTTAGACAGAACTAAGCGTTCAATCCCCAAGTAAAGAGCTACAGAGAAACGAAATTTGGATGAAGGAAAGGACCCAGAATTAGAAGGTCCTTCCTCAGGGACAACCTCCAAGGTGGAAGATATGGCAACTCCACTAAGTTTGCATACCAGATCCTGCGAGACCAAGCAGGAGCTAATAAAATTACTGATGCTGGGGGGGCGGAGCCAACAGCCGAGGTGTTCAGACGTGTGTCTCCTGTGCTCCTGGGCCATGTCTAAATAAAGTACCTACTTACAGAAACAGAATAAGTTAAATTCATATGTAGATATCTACCGACTGATCTACAATGGAGGGATACCCTGTTTGAGAACTTTTACTACTAACTACGTCTTTAGTAACCCCTATTGGGGGGAGCAGATACACTGCGAGCGGCGAGATACTTGGGCCTACCCCCACTGCTACTAGCCTAAGCTTACACAGGCCTGAGCCTGAAACTACTTTCAAAATGAAGGAGACTCAGGAGTCACTTTATACCCTTTTACAAGGTCTGGATCGGCAGATCACAAGCTGCTTTATCGATGTTACCGATACTCTACGGTCCGCAATGTGTGGAAAGTCTCAAAGCGAACTTGCTAGTAAGGAATCCGGAGACATATCGCTAGAACTTTCAGTAGAAGACCCCTTGATAGCACGAGGCCACTTACCACCGTGTCACATTGGCAATGGTGATCTAGACCATCCATCGCAAGACCAATGTGGCCTGCTGATAGTGGATCATACAACAGCCACGATGAGTGCGGCTGAGACATCGGAACAGCTTTCACAGAGGGAGGAGTTGTGGCAGCCATTGATTCTCAAGCCGTTCCTAACAAAATCAGAGATGCCTCACTCCCTTTCGGATCTTAACAGCGAAGAGGTCTTTGCTTACTCTGATGGTGACCTGCAGCCTAATCTACTGTTGCTAACACAAGCTTGCGTTTGGCGGTCTGACTTTTATTTATTGTTATGGCCCTCTGGCATAGATATTGCTGCCTTTTGCCCTACAGCGAGAATATCAATCCTCCCATCCGAGGCCCTATTGTTTAACATCAAGGTGGATGTCATGCCTCTCTTAGCATGGAGTACGATTTATGTCTTCAGAGGTGCTTCTTTGGCTTCTATGATTTTTGCCCAGCGCCAGGATTCCCGGCAACAAAGGTATTTGTACACATCTGACTACCCTGTTCTTATGAATCTCTGTACAAGAGAAGGCATCGGTTGAGATCTCTAATACGACAGGGCGGATCAAAGGGCTTAATTGGATGTTATCTTTTTCTGTTTTTTGACCAGCCTCAATGGTGGATGTGAGATGAACTTCTCTGGACACTTCCTAGTGAACATATGAACCATTATATTATCTCTCAAGGGTGGAAAAACCTTGCAGCTTATATTTCTCTAGTTATGCTGTGATATATACTGTTAAACTTGTCCTTGGCAGGGTTCTATTGCTGGGACAGTTTTGAGATATGAGATATATAATTCCACACACATATTCTCCCCTTGATGTGCGTTACATAAGCTATTGCAATGTTACATTTTTATTTATGCTCTTTAGCAAAATGTTTATATTGCACTGTGTCTAACATCATTAATCTATTATTTTTGTATGCTCTTGAGCTTTATTTTAAAAATTGGCACCTTATTATCATCCTACATAGGAGAACACCCTTTATCTTCTGACTATAACACCCCTGCCTATTACATAAACTGCGACATTTATGCTCCTTACCCATCTATGCTACATTCTGTTAGCTAATTACCCCTTTATAGGAGATAGTTGTTGAATATTATGCATTTAGTCTCATCGCACTATACCCCCTGTGTGCTACCAGAATAGTTTTGGGATCTCTGGTATCTGAAGAATAGCCTTGCTGCCACTATCTATATACTAAACAGAAAGCCAAATAAACATTTTAGCGTAGCCACTCACTGGCTTTTTTTCCCCTGCTACTCCCATGAGAGCCCCCTATAGTGTTATTACTTTCTCTTTATATGAGCATAACACCTTATCTAGTTAATTACTTTACTCTGATCTGCAATTATTTTAAACTTGTATATAGTGTGCCTAGTTGTCATATCTGAATTTAATTAATCTTCTCTAGTGGTTTGCAGAAGGGGTTTTATTTACATATCAACCTCAACTTCTCATGTCAAGGAGACTAGTAGATTTTCTTCCAGGTGTTAAGGATGCAAAATTATTCCTGCCCTAAGTGCCTATATATCCTGTGCCACCATACAGTCTACTATGCTCCCTATAGAACTGTGTAAAGGTCTCTAACAATATATCTTTCCCATACACTTACTTAACCTGTGGAGTGTTAGGTTGCTACTCAGCTCGTACATGAGTGTGTAGTATTTTAGCTTAAACTGTTTTATGAGAGTTCACCCCAATAGAATACTAAATCCAGCTTTTTGCATATCTCTCTCAGACTGCCTTAGTGCAGTGGAACCCTGGCATGGAGCCCTTTTTTCTTTCTATATTTGTACGTAGTAAACCCATTATTGACCTCTCACTATTTTCACTTACTAAGTTGTTATCCTAGACCTTCCAAGATAACAACAGATAATTTTATTGTCAGACTATATACTGTCCAAGTTCCCTTATAATTCATATAATTTACCTAATTTAACTTCAAACCTTAATAGCTTTAATATAGAGGTAGAAACCAGGTGTTCTTACTCTTTTTACCATACAAGCTTAAGATTTATATTTCACAGAGTATGATACCTCCTAGCCGCTCCATGCTTCTATGTCCTTATTATTCTTTTACAGGGAAATTTTCTGCAGAATACAACTTGGAGACATCTGTAGTTATTGTTTCCTGACTACTATAATTAGAATGCTAAGTGTAACCTATAAGGTATTTATATTTTTAATCTTTCAATATTATTTTATGTTAGAGGTTATTTGTTCTTTTATTGAATACTCCTCATATATTTCTAGCTTATGCATAACTGTGCTCCAGACTATTTTCTGTCATGACATATTTTGCAAGTGGGGTTTACTTTTTATATAGGAGTCTCATGGAAATACAGAGATGCCTCATCTTATAATCCACTTTAATTATGGTTATATATCTTACGTTAATTATGGGTATATACCTTATTTCCTAGACATGGTCCTAAGTGGGACCATACTTGATGGACCCTTAACTCTTTTATACCATTATTTACGTTGAGTATCGAGAAGTATTTCCACACAGAGTTAAAATTGTATACTTATATCTGCTAGATCCTACTACAGATGGTACAACTATGTTATATGTTAGTATGTATAGTAATGTTATCTATATTGCCTAATATTCTTCTTTAGAGAAGTACTGTTTATATCATCCTCAGAGAAGATAGCTCTGATCTGTTTGTGTTTCCCTGAAGTGTTCTGTTACACATATAGCCTTTTAGCACTATACCTCCTACAAGCTATCAGATTTGTTCTGAGATTTCTGACATTTAAAATAATTTAGTTGACACTATTTAAATACTAGATATGAATCTTCGAAGTTATACTCATTTCAGCTATAGGCCCCAAGCCCAGATCCCAACTAGATCCCACATAGTAGCAGAGTCATACTATCTATTTATCTTTGCCAAAGAAGAGGACCTTCTGAATGGCTCCGCCCTCCACCCCCCCCCCATATTTAGAGCGGTGCTTACCCGCTGAATATCCCCCCCCCCTACTATATATATATTCCTTTGCTTTTGGAAGCTCCTAAAGAGCTGTGTACCTGACCAGTAGCTATTTCTTTTTTTTCTACAATTCTGGTCCAGTGGGCCTAAACTTGTGTTCCCATCTGGTCAGTCATATATGCTATTTTATTGAAAAATCAAGGTTTAATTAGCCTATCATTAATGCTTTTTATAATTGTCAAAGTATTTTGTTCAGTTTTGTTTGTATTTTTTTTTCTCTTTTTTATAAGAGACGTGTTATCTTCTATGTTTGACATGCAAAACCTCAATAAAAAAATATTTAAAAAAAAATAATTACTGATGCTATCTCCTGTTAAATCCTGTTAAATATGAGCAATGACTCGTGGAAAGAGAGCAAACGGAAGAAACAGGTATACTAGAGTGAAATCCCAAGGAACCGCCAGAGCATCTATCAGGGCGACCTGCGGATCTATTGACCTTAAACCAAACCTTGGAAGTTTGGCATTCTACCAAGATGCCATCAGATCCAATTCCGGCACCCCTCATCTGAGAGTTAACCTGGAGAATACCTCCGGATGGAGAACCCACTCCCCGGGATAAAATGTCTGTCTGCTTAGAAAATTTGCTTCCCAGTTGTCCACCCCTGAAATGTGGAAGGCAGATAGACAACAATAGTAAACTTCCGCCCACTGAACAATTAGAGTTCCTCCCTGGTGGTTAATGTAAGCCACAGAGGTAATATTGTCCAACAGGAACCCGATAAATTGGCTAAGGACAACTGAGGCCAAGCCATCAGATCTTTGAAAATCGCTCTCAACGCCAAGATAATTAAGTGGAGAGCAGACTCCTCCAGAGTCCATAGACCCTGCACCTTCAACGAGTCCTAGACTGCTCCCCAGCTTAGCAGACTGTCATCCGTGGTCACAATCGCCCAGAAAGGACTCCGGAAGCATGTGCCCCAAGACAGATGCTTCTGAAAAAACACACCACAAAAGAGAGACTCTTGTCGACTGGTCTAGATCTATCCACTGAGACAGATCCAAAATGCCTCCATTCCATTGTCTGAACATGTGAACCTGCACTGATGGCTGAACAGTAGATTGCAGAAAGAAAGGATCTTTGATTTTCTGCCATCTGACAGAAATATTTGCATAGATAGGGAAACTATTATAGTCCCTAAGCAAACTACTCCTGTAGCTGAAAAAAGGGAGCTAATTTCCAGATACACTATCCACTTGTAGGTATAAAAAAAGACAACAAGAACTGTATGAGAGCTTGCTTATTAAAGAGGTGGCGCCTGAACCAATAAGTCGTCCAGCAAAGGCGCCACTGCTATTCCCCAAAACCTGATCACTGCCAAGAGTTAGAAAATTCTGGGAACCATGGCAAGGCCGAAGTGTCTGACCAGAAGGGAAATCTCAGGAACTTGAAGATACGCATCCCTCAGGTCTATGGTTGGCATGAACTGACCCTCCAGACCAAAGGAAGAATGGAACAAATGATTTCCATTTTGAAGGACGGTACCCTGAGAAAGCTTGTTGAGACACTTAAGTCTAGAATAGGACAAAAAGTTCCCTCTCTTATGGGAACCACAAACAGGTTTGAACATCATCACTCCGAGGGTGGAAAGTTACCAAATGCAATTCAAAATTGCCTCTCTTTTATCTGATCTCAGATAAACATGAGAGGTGGATCTAGAATTCTATTTAGAACCCTGAGATACTATGTCCACAGCCTAACTGGGACATTTCGCATCCATGCTTGAAGAAAACTGAGAAATTCAGCCCCCCACTGGTCCAGTCCCGGATCGGGGGGCAAACCCTTCATTCTGATTTAGACACAGCTGTGTTTTTTTTTTTCTCTGACGTCCTCCAGGTCTATTCTTCTTGTCTTGTGGTAGAAAAGACCCTTTTTCACCCGTAGTATCAGAAATGTTTCTGCCAGACCAGGATCAAACAAGGTCTTACCCTTGTAAGGAACGTCAGAAGCTTGGAATCAGAGGAAAATCCACTGACCAAGAATATAGTCACAACGCCCTGTGGGCTAGCACAGTGAAGCCAGATATCTTGGCTCCCAGCTTAATGACTTGCATGGTAGCAGCAGGATTAAAAGAATTGGCTAATTTACAAGCCTTAATTCCATTCTGGATCTCATCCAAAGGAGTCTCTACCAAAATGGAATCAGACAAGGCGTCGCACCAAAGGGATGCCGCACTTGACACAGTGGCAAAACAAACTTCCATATAAGCCTCCAGCTTAGTCCATTGATCCTTAAAAGAACAGCTACCCTCTATAGGGATCGTAGCTCTCTTAGCCAGAGTAGAAATGGCCCCTTCTACTGTAGGCACCGTGTGCCATGATATTTAATAGAGATCACTTTAACCCTTTGAGTGCTAAGCACTTTCCCACCTGGGTGCTAAGCTGTTTAAAGGTTTTTTTTATTTTTTCTTTTTTAACTTTTTTTTTTCTTTTTTCAGATCCCCAAGACTTACACTGTTGGATTACCTTGGGGGTCTGTAGCTGCTTAGATGCCTGAGATACAGGCTTCTAAGCAGCATGACCCCTTTTCCTATACTTACCATAGTTAATTTTAAATAAAGTTGCGCAGTGACGTCATCACATCATTGCATGTGACGTCCCCGCGCAGAAGCCCCAGCGATGCCTGTCACTATACAGGCCCAACCCCCAGATCTCTCTCAAGGTGGGAGAGTGCTAGCGACGGCTCTGAGTCATCGTTAGCACCTGAGTGGGAAACTCTGCAATGGCTCAGAGCCGTCATTAGCACTGAAAGGGTTAAGGACAGTGGACGGGGAAAAAAGAATCCCCAACTTCTCCCATTTCTGTGAAAAAATCTCCTAGCACGGTCTGGAACAGGAAAAACTTCCACAGAGAAATCCTAGTAATTATAAAGGTTACTAGATTCCTTAGGGTTGACAACGACAGGCGTATCGAAGTCGCTCCAAAGTAGCCAAAACCTCCTTTAACAATACACAAAGGTGTTCAAGCTTAAATCTGAAGGTTACTACTTCAGCATCAGTTGAAGGAATTATACTGTCCGAATCTGAGATATCACCCTCACAGGCTACCGACATATCCTCCTCATCAGACTTATGAGGTAGGACAATGTGAGAAGCAGAAAGCGATACAGAAACCTCACTATGTGAATCTCTAAATTTCCTCTTGCATTTACCCTTCAACATAGGAAAAATCAGATAATGCCACAGATACCACAGAGGATAGCTGTGCAGCAAAATCTATAGGCAAATATACTCCTCCAGGAGACTGAAGAACCGCAGGGCACTGCATGTGACGCCACTAAGGCTTGGGATATGCAAGGAAAAAGCTGTGGCATTGCCAGGACAGCTTCATCCTGAGAGCCATAGGGCTCAGAGATAATCTATCAAAAATATAAGCTGAGCATGCAGCACAGAATTAAAAACAAATCAATTTGCGCCTTAATATCTATCATAGGTTTCAAACCGGTGACAATAGAACAACAATATTGCACAACACAGCTACTTATCCACTGTACCACAGAGAACACTGGCTTATAATAGAAAACACAAAATTACTATGTACTGTCACTTTAAGAACAGTACTCCGGTTACAATTTACATTAGTTCAAACAAGTAATGCTTCATGCAAACATGTACACACTTAGACTGTTGTTTCTCCAAAAAACAGTCTCGTAATATTATTAGCAATGAAAAAGTGGAGGAAACAAGAGAACTAGACAAAGTCCGCTTTTCACAGACTGCTGATAGGACATAAGAAAAAACAACGACCAGCAGCGACCATTCTAAACAGCAAGGAACTTGCTGCGATACACAAGTCCTCCCACGGATGCAGCAGACGCCGCTCTGTAGCAGAGGAGGGAGAACACATGACCGGGTTGGAAGAAGCTGCGCCATTAAGAAAAGTGCACGCTTCCAACCCGCCTCTAAAGTGAAAGTAAGCACTCATAGACCAATGGCAGATTAGACCGCCCAATAAGCCTCACATCGCAAGAAAGATTCACATTCCTAACTGTGAACGTCTTCCTCTAGCATAAACAAGCCTCTTGCGTTTCCCCGTGTCTGAAACACATTTCACTACTCTGAGAAACTTAGTGGCATAGTAATAACACCCTCTTACTGTGTACACTGAGCGCAACGCAGCATTACCTGCTAGCTGCTGTTAGAGCTCCGGGGAAAATATGCACTTAATCGTTACATATCTGAAAACTAATAAAAATACAAACATCCTTTACATTACTTTATATCCCAGTAAAAAAGTAAAAAAAAAACAAGTCTCTAATGTCACAATAGCAGTTCCTACTCCCTGCCTGAAAATATCCTTATAAAAGATATATATATATATATATATATATATATATATATCACAAATAAAGCTGCAGCTCACCTTATTAAGTATACAGTCTCCAATACCCAGAAGACAAAGCCACTTACCTGCAGTCTGGCCGTCCGGAAGGAGGACAGCTTACAAGGTGTGAGAGGACACCACTTCTCACAGAGACCTGTAGAAAAAAGAAAGAACACCATGGGCATTAAATATGTTAGGAAAATGCAGCAAGGCCCACCTTACAAGTTCCCAACTGCTTTAAAGTCACCACTACTCTAATGCAGAGATTGACGTGGACTACAGCTAGACCCAAAAATCTTGCTTGAAGCGAAAGAAATCCAATTTTCTTCAGACACCCAAACTTCACCTCCACTATTGACAAAAGGCAAAGAGAATGACTGGGGTTTATGGGAAGGGGAGTGATACTTAACAGCTTTGCTTTTGTGCTCTTTGCCTCCTCCTGCTGGCCAGGAGTGATAATTGATGATGTTGTGGACTCACCATATCTTAGGAAAGAAATGGAAGATATTTTACCTCAAAATTTCCTCAGTAACCACATCCCCTTGTAAAGGGATTTTAAGCAGCCAATCAAGCTGCTAGTCCTGGGACTTGCAAAAGAGCATGCAACGGGCATGTGCAGGCACAGTCATGTTATATCCCTCCTCAGTTTAAGGAAGTTTTCATGAGATCAGAGCAATGCACAGTGTGACATTAGTCCTGGTGAAGCTGATTGGCTGTTGTGTTTTTTTTTTTTTAACATGCATTGGCTGTTGTGTTTTTTTTTTTTAACATGCAGCTTGTACTTTGACAGTAGCTGAATAATAATTGTCCACAGAGCCCTTACTATTGTGAGATGAAGAAATATTGAGGTAAGATATCTCCCTTTTTTACATAGAGATGTTGAAGTGCTATTTTCTAGTCAGCTTTTAACAGTTATGCTGCTTCACTTTCAAGTGATTTAGAATTTGGGCATTATGTCCCTTTAAAGTGAATCAAAAGTGAGTATATTCTAAGTCTAGTTTAACAGAATTGCACAATGAGCTACATTTATGAAGCTGCAGATGCAGCTTTGAAGTCTGCGTGAACTTGAAACACTACTTAAATCATCCTGGTCAGGATCGGCAGGGATGATTGACAAGCCCTGCTCTTGTGCAATTTGTTGCTTGAGAGTAGAGGGCGTGGCTGCACAATAGGGATGGGCGAATGTTTCGCAACATTCGAAAAACGGCACGTATTTTAACACATTCGTTCGTTCGAATCGAATTTCTAATGTTTCGGTTTCGAATTTTACGATTACATTCGAAAATATTCGAATTCGAAAAATTGGAATTTAGATTGTAATAGTATTTCTAATGCTTTTTCTTTAAATGTAATATTCGAATTATGCAATATTCGAATTCAAAAAATTCGAATTTAGATAGTAATAGTATTTCTAATGCTTTTTCTTTAAATGTAATATTCGAATTATGCAATATTCGAATTCGAAAAATTCGAATTTAGATTGTAATAGTATTTCTAATGCTTTTCCTTTAAATGTAATATTCGAATTATGCAATACGTGTATTCGAATTCGAAAAATTCGAATTTAGATTGTAATAGTATTTCTAATGCTTTTTCTTTAAATGTAATATTCGAATTATGCAATACGTGTATTCGAATTCGAAAAATTCGAATTTAGATTGTAATAGTATTTCTAATGCTTTTAAATGTAATATTCGAATTATGCAATATTCGAATTCGAAAAATTCGAATTTAGATTGTAATAGTTTTTCTAATGCTTTTTCTTTAAATGTAATATTCGAATTATGCAATACGTGTATTCGAATTCAAAAAATTCGAATTTAGATTGTAATAGTATTTCAAATGCTTTTTCTTTAAATGTAATATTCGAATTATGCAATACGTGTATTCGAATTCGAAAAATTCGAATTTAGATTGTAATAATATTTCTAATGCTTTAAAACTTTTTCTTTAAATGTAATATTCGAATTATGCAATATTCGAATTCGAAAAATTCGAATTTAGATTGTAATAGTATTTCTATTGCTTTTTCTTTAAATGTAATATTCGAATTATGCAATACGTGTATTCGAATTCGAAAAATTCGAATTTAGATTGTAATAGTATTTCTAATGCTTTTTCTTTAAATGTAATATTCGAATAATGCAATACGTGTATTCGAATTCGAAAAATTCGAATTTAGATTGTAATAGTATTTCTAATGCTTTTAAATGTAATATTCGAATTATGCAATATTCGAATTCGAAAAATTAGAATTTCGAATGTAGACATTCGATATAATTATAAACATTCAAATTCGAAAGTGACATTCGAAAACTGTAAATAACATTCGATTTTCGAATTTTTAAGAATATTCGTTCTTATCGACATTCGAATTTAGAATTCGAATTTCGGTAATAACATTCGTTCTACATTCGAAATTCGAAAATTTACACATTCGCCCATCCCTACTGCACAACCAATTGCAAAGTTGGGTGGACAAGTTCCGGAGTATGATAAATGTGAACCAATAAGTTTAATATCCCTGTTATATGATTCTATTTATATATGTTTCTTTGTACGTGTCTTTTAAGCTTTGACCTACCTTGTATCTCAGGATATGTCAATAATATTAAGAGTGCGTGCCTCAGTGTGGTACCAACAGTATCTGTAGCACCAAGAAGTAAACTGTGAATCGATAGCAAAAGATTTCTCGTGGTGAACTCTGTGTAAGGATTTTGTTTTTCCTGTACAGAACACAAAAATATCCAAATTCATATACAAGCAGTAATACAGAACTCATTGGTTTTTACCTGAAATAGAATTTTACTTTCCCTGGTGTCCTATATATTTCTTAAAGAGTTCATCTAATCACAGACTCATATACATATATACTGTGGACCCTTACGCATGCTCAGTAGGAGCTGGTGCCTCAGAAATGGTTTATAATATGAATGCACACAATTTGAAAGTGGAAATAAATTTAAAAGTTTTTCTTCAAATTGCATACTGTTACCCTCCCAATACCTCCTCCTATTGCTCCATATAACCTCCAAATAACTCTTCATATTGATCCATATAACCCCTCCCTATAACTCCTCATATTGCTCAATATAACCCCTCCCTATAACTCGTCTTATTGCGCCATTTAACCCTCCATATAACTCCTCCTATTGCACCATATAACCCTCCCTATAACTCGTCTTATTGCGCCATATAACCCTCCCTATAACTCCTCATATTGCTCAATATAACCCCTCCCTATAACTCATCTTATCGCTTCATATAACCTTCTGTATAACTCCTCCTTCTGCTCTATATAACCTCCCTATAACTCCTCATATTGCTCCATATAACTCCTTCATTTAACTCCTCCTATTACTCCATATAACTCTCCCTATAACTCCTCATATTGCTCTATATAACCTCCCTATAACTCCTCATATTGCTCCATATAACTCCATTTAACTCCTCCTATTACTCCATATAACTCTCCCTATAACTCCTCATATTGCTCAATATAACCCCTCCCTATAACTCCTCATATTGCTCCATATAACCCCTTCATTTAACTCCTCCTATTACTCCATATAACTCTCCCTATAACTCCTCCTATTGCTCCATATAACCCTCCCAATAACTCATCCTATTGCGCCATATAACCCTCCATATAACTCCTCCTATTGCTCTATATAACCCTCCCTATAACTCCTCATATTGCTCTATATAACCCCCCCTATAACTCATCTTATCGCTTCATATAACCCTCTGTATAACTCCTCCTTCTGCTCTATATAACCTCCCTATAACTCCTCATATTGCTCCATATAACCCCCCCTTTAACTCCTCCTATTACTCCATATAACCCCTCCCTATAACTCCTCATATTGCTCAATATAACCCCTCCCTATAACTTCACTTATTGCTCCATATAACCCTCCATAAAACTCCTCCTATTGCTCCATATAACCCTCCCTATAAGTCATCATATTGCTCCATATAACCCTCCCAATAACTCATCCTATTGTTCCATATAACCCTTTCCTATAACTACTCCTACTGATGCATATAACTCTCCTTATAACTCCTCTTATTTCTCCATATAACCCTCCCTATAACTCCCCTTATGGCTCCATATAACACTCCCTATAACTCCTCCTATTGCTCCCTATAACTCCTCCTATTGCTCCATATAACCCCCCATATAACTCAGCATATTGTTCCATATAACCCTCCCTATAACTCCTCCTACTGTTCCATATAACCCTCCTTATAACTCCTCCTTCTGCCCCATATAACCCTCCCTATAACTCATCCTATTGCCCCATATAACCCTCCCTATAACTCCTCCTTTTGCCCCATATAACCCTCCCTATAACTCCTCTTATGGCTCCATATAACCCTCCCTATAACTCCTCTTATGGCTCCATATAACCCTCCCTATAACTCCTCTTATGGCTCCATATGACCCTCCCTATAACTCCTCTTATGGCTCCATATAAACCTCCCTATAACTCCTCTTATGGCTCCATATAACCCTCCCTATAACTCCTCTTATGGCTCCATATAAACCTCCCTATAACTCCTCTTATGGCTCCATATAAACCTCCCTATAACTCCTCTTATGGCTCCATATAAACCTCCCTATAACTCCTCTTATGGCTCCATATAGCTTCTCAAACTGCTTAGCTCTGATTACCTGTTCCATCTTGATAAGGAAACAATCAATGTAATCCCTGGGGCAGGTAGGATCTAATGTTGCTTGGTTGATCTCCACTCTCTTTTGTATACACTCAACCAGTTCTTCTGATACGTCTGAGATTTTTTTGTGTGGCCCGGGGATGTATTTCATCAGCTCTGGAAATGTGTCTTCCATCTGCAACACAGATCATTAATGAATCAAATAAAATCCCTATAATTTATGCAATGTTTCTCATATATATAAAATGTTTGCGTTAAATTGATAGTTTAGTCAATATATTCCTAGTGCTAAATTAATTAATAAACATATTTATTCCAACTGCAGAATATTGTATGTGAAGTTGTTCATCTAGGTTTATATTTGTATATGAAAAAGCTGGATTTTTTTTTAAACCACGGCCCATTTAGGGCTAAATTACAAGTGGAGCTTGCGCACTAACTGCTCCTGACTTCGACTTTTACAAGCATTACGCGTAATACAAGCCTTCATAAGAGCTGACTACAAAAGTGCAACTCTCGGCAGGGCCCTCTACCCATTTGATCCCTATAAATGTTATCCTGTATACCAACTATGTTTATAGCGCTGCGGAATCTGTTGGTGCTCTGCAAATACCTGTTAATAATAATAATAATAATACATGTATTAAGCATATTATAAGTTGAAAGTAAAACATTATTGCTTGAGCGCTAACCCAACAAGTGCAAGAAGCCGATATTACAATATTGCGACTGCATCAGCATATTCCCCATAGAATTTATTGGAGCGCAAAAAAACATACTGTAAAATATGCTAAATAATCCATAGAATATACATACATATATATACATATTTAGATATATTAGACATGTGTATGTATGCATCTCTATTTTAAAGTCCTTGGCCTTTGCAACCCTTTTTTTTCTAACATCTGAGACCTCATATCTTTAAACACTTATAACTTTTTATTGCATTTCCCCCCCCCAATAATTTTTATCAGACAGTGTTGTTATGAGTGTAACTGTACTTTTAAAGGGTATTTTTGATGTCACTTTATTTGAGCGTAACAGTAACCCAGGACTATAAAGTAGTGCTCTGCCGACGCATGTTAAATTTATTTGCGCTCAAGCGAATGCG
The DNA here is from genome assembly GCF_027579735.1 of Bombina bombina. NCBI lineage: Eukaryota > Metazoa > Chordata > Amphibia > Anura > Bombinatoridae > Bombina > Bombina bombina. The sequence goes on from NC_069505.1 coordinate 499,554,696, forward strand.
TTTACTTTCCCTACGGTCCCTACTTTTAAAGTGCGCAAACACCCATGATAAAACCGATATGGCTTGTGTGTAATTGTTAGCGCTCCACTCATAATCTAAACCTTAAATCGGCTGAGCTTACTGGGAGACAAGACATCCTTATGTTCTATTTTAATCCATAAAATACACGTAATCATATCCCTGTGTGTTTGTACAAAAGTCAATACTTAGGGTCTGATTCTCTCTAAGGGGCGTATACTGAATATTCGTATGAGAAGGAGACGCATACATTACAAAAGTGCACAATGAAAATTGACAGCATCAGGACGAGGCTCCCATTGGAGCCTATGTAAGCGCAATGCTTCCCAGTAATGAGAATGCAAGGTCACGTTCGCATTGCTGTGCGCTGGTATTACAAAGTGGAGCGCTATATAGAGCTCTACTTGTAATCTGGCCCTAAATTCACTCCAGCAGGTAAAATGGATCAATGAAAATGGTTCTCGGACAGAATGCCGACGAACAGAATGCCGAAGCATGTTCCAAATTTGGCCGAAGGGTGGCGCAAACACCTCTGGGAACCTAACCATGGGTTCCAGCCTGCACATCTTGTTGTTCTCTGTCTCGGTAATACTCTATCTATCTATCTATCTATCAATCATAGAAACATAGATATTGACGGCAGATAAGAGCCATAGGCCCAGCAAGTCTGCCCGATATTACCTAACAGTATAAACTTATCTAGTTCGTAGAATAGCCTTATGCTTGTCCCATGCATTTTTAAAGTCCCCCACAGTGTTTGTCATTACTACCTCTTGAGGAAGTTTATTCCATAAATCAATTACTCTTTCTGTAAAGAAGCTTCCTCAAATTACTCCTGAATCTACTACCCTTCAGCTTGAGATCATGACCCATTTTATGTAAAATACCCACAGCCTCAGTTTTACTAAGCCCTTAAACGTACTTGAAAGTTGCTATCATATCACCTCTTTCACTTCTCTCCTCTAAGCTATACATATTTAGGTCATTGAGCCTATCCTGGTAAGTTTTATTTTTTAGACCATGTACCATTTGGTGGCCCTCCTTAGCACATATTCAAGTTTGTTAATATCCTTCTGAAGATATGGCCTCAAGAACTGCACACAATACTCAAGACGAGGCCTAACTAATGATCTATAAAGTGGCATAAGAAGCTTACTATTTCTGCTGCAAATACCTCTACCAATACATCCAAGCATTCTGCTAGCCTTACTCGCTGCATTACTACATTGTTTACTCCTTTTTAAATCATCTGAAATAATAATTCCCAAGTTCTGTTCCTCATCTGTAACAGTCAGTAAAGTGTAATTGAGTCTATAATTAATATTTGGATTTTTCTTCCCTAAATGCATTATTTTACACTTTGCTGTGTTAAACTTTAGATCCCAGTCGTTTGTCCAATCCTCCAATTGTTGTATATCACTTCTCATTTTGTCTACCCCACCTGGAATCAAATCTATCTATCTGTCTGTCTGTCTGTCTGTCTGTCTGTCTGTCTATCTATCTATCTATCTATCAAATCTATCTATCTATCTATCTGTCTGTCTGTCTATCTATCTATCTATCTATCTATCTATCTATCTTGTGGTTGGACTGTTATCTGAAGGCCACTTGTCTGTCTGAATATTATCCATCGACAAATGTCCGTCAGATAACAGTCCGGCCACAATGAAAACAACCCTGTTGTCCCTTTAACAACCACATTTTGTTTTTAGATTACCATTTTCTCAAACAGCTTTTAATGAAGGCTTTGAACAAACCAGGGGCAAACAAACACTTATAATTTTTTTGTATAGCCTCACACTAAATTGACATAATCAGCAAGAGTAAAATCTTTCAGAAAATAATAACAACCTATTTGCTGCAATTATTTTTATTGGACAAACCCCCCCCCCCCCCATCATTTGCTTTATTTTGAGGAGCAAATCAGAATGTATTACCGGTAAAGAAACTCCTAGAGGTTTGAGATTAGGGTTAAAGCATTTTTTGTTTTTGTACTGCTATTGGCTTGTAGCATTAGCACTAGCTACTAGTTTAACATTATTTAAGTTTACACTTCTGTTCATCTGCTTCTCTGTAGATGTTTGCACATAGGAAATAGAAAGTGAATGGATAACAAATTCTGAATCACCCCATGAGCAAATATCCAATGACCAAAATATTTTACTTTTTGGGGCCATATACACCTGTTTTAAGACCGCTGCTCCTTAACTCGTCCGCATGCTCTGAGGCGGCGGACAGCAATCTGTCCGATCGCATACGATCGGGTTGTTTGACACCCCCTGCTAGCGGCCGATTGGCCTTGAATGTGCAGGGGGCGGCATTGCACAAGCATTTCTAGTGTATGCTGTCTGCATTTATCAATGTGCGGCGAACATGATCACTATAGCGAATCATGTCTGTTCGCACTTTCATAAATCGGCCCGCTAGTGACAATTTGTTGGAAAATTGTGTATGTGTATGTTGGGGACTGTAAGAATAATTTATATGTTAGCACTATATTGTTATATAAGCTACATGTAGAGGAATTTTTAGCTACAGCAGGCAGTGCTGAGCAATAGGAAAGAATGCACACAGTTTTGCATTATTTACTACTAATTTACATACTGGTTGTCTCCTATCCAAAGAAAGATGCACTCTAAGTTTATGTTTATCTACTTTTTTTAAGTAAACAGTGCTTCTAGCTATACAGCTTACATTTCCATAAAGTTTTAGCATAGAGTGATTAAAGCTCCCTCTACAGGCTGTCTGTATAAAACTATAGAAACACTGCTACATGAAATGCTCAAGACACTACTGGAAAGGAGCCAAGTTTCATTAAAGGGACAGTATAATTGATTTATTTTTTATTGTTGTACCACTTTTTCTTGGTATCTTTTAAAGGGACAGTCTACTTGAAAATGTTATTGTTTAAAAAGATAGATACTTTCTTTCGGATTCATGAAAGTTTAATAGTGACATTCACATCCCTTTAAATACACATATAAATGTTATATTTTTTTTATATAACAGTCAAGTCATTTAATTGCATTATTACCTGTCCCCAAGTTGTGCTCATACAACTAAAGGCCTCTTCAGCAAAACTGAAGATCTTTGAGTATCTCTCATCCTTGTAATCGAATTGGTTCCCAAAAATAATAAAACAAAATATGCTGGATACAGCATCCATAATCAGTTTGGATGGATCTACTGGTAAACCTAAAAAAGAAAGATAAGATATGCTGTTTTTTTTCACTATACACATTACCAAGGTTAGTGTCTAAAACATTTTGATTAGAGCTAAACAGCACTGAAATTGTTGCATTTCTTAATGTTTTTTTTTTAAATTTCTTTACACCTACCTAACAATGTGCGAGCGGACATGATCCGCTGTAGTGGATAATGTCCGCAGCACATCAATAAATGCCGATAGCATACGCTGTCGGCATTTATCATTTCACAAGCATTTCATTAGAAATGCCTGTGCAATGCCGCCTCCTGCACATTCGCCGCTAGCAGGGGGTGTCAATCAACCCGGTCATATCCGATCGGGTTTATTGCTGGCCGCCGCCTCAGAGGTGGCGGACGAGTTAAGGAGCAGCGCTCTTAAAACCGCTGCTTCTTAACTCCTGTTTCTGGTGCGTGGAAACAGCTGCATTCGGGCCTTGATAAATTGGCCCCTAAGTACTTAAACCTACTCACCAATTTCCACTTCCACCCAACAAAAGTAACCCTATAACCACCCTAAAACTTAAACATTAGTGATCACAGTATAAAAAGCTGTGATCAGATCTAAATAGCACTGAAGGGGTTAATTTATTTAAAACACCAACAGTAAAAAAAAGAAAAGACAAATAAACATATCAGGTTGATCAGACTGATCACGGGCATTTGGCTGTCACATTGTATCAGGGATTGGTTGTCACTGCAATCTGACTCAACAATTGGATCCTGGGGGACTGCCTGAGTTGCAAGTCAAGTCCAGGCATTGGACCCAGTGTGCTAAGTACTATGGGGAGCTGGGGGCCATAGAAGTAAGGACGTTCCATGCCATCCTAATGTCATTAAAGCCCAGTGTTTTGAAGACGGCATGGAATGTCCTAATGTTAAGGTGTTAAGGCAAAATCTTAAGACTTGGCTCTTTGACCAAGCTTTCCAAGATGGACTCAAATATTGTATTTATTATTGTTGCATTTCACTATCTATTGTTCACTTTCATGTTATTTGTACATTGTTTTTGTATGTATGTTCTATTTTACCCTAAACTCCAAGCTTCCTTCCAGACTTCAAATGGGATAGAGGATAGTACAAAGCAGAGAAGAATGTAACGAAATGGTATTAATAGACAATTACACAAACTGAATAGTATAGGATTCAGGGGAAGATAAAGGAATGGGAAAGAGATGGTTAAAATAAGGAATTATAAAAAAAGATATTGAAGACAGTATGGCACATAGAACATTTTACATGTTATGTAGTAAGTACTTTATATATTTAATTAAATGAAATGTATACCTGATTATAAAGAAACAACTAATATCAAACATATTTTACAAATCTATTCATTTTCCCAACAATTTTTCCAGCAGGATAATTACTTACATGTTCAACGATGCTTGTTTTTTTATGTTTATATCTGTTAAACCTTATGAACCACTTTCATACCCAATATCCACTTTATTCAAATTAACATATACAATCTAATGTGTTAAAAGAGACAGGAAACATTTTTTTTCTTTTTATGGTTTTGATCTAGCATACATTTTTAATCAACTTTTCTTTATACTTTTATTATCGATTTTGCATCATTCTCTTGGTATCGTTTATTGAATGAGCAAAAATGCACTACTGGTAGCTAGCTAAACACATTTGTAAGCCAATGGCAAGACTCATATATATGCAGTCATCAATCAACAGCTAGCTTCCATCTTCTAAGCCTATCTAGGTATGCTTGTCAACAAAGAACATTAAGAGAACTATGCATATTAGATCACAGAAGTAAACTGAAAGGTTGTTATACGATTTTGGGTTTCCTGTCCCTTTAAATAAGAATTGTAAATTCAATATATTGAACTACAGATGAGTCTATGGTTCACTACAATTGAAAAAGCAAACAAACCATGTATGCATGTCTCAGAGGAATGTGAATTAAAGATAATACAAAGACAACCTATATACGATTTCTGTAATTGTATGGAACTGACCATTGTTTTTTTTAAGTTCATTCACCAAATTCTCTGCCTCCTCCTGAATCTTCAACTCTGTCGTTTTCTTCCCAAGTCCAAAGTCCTTTAGGACCTTAAACGAGAAGTGTCGCATTTGCTTCCAGCGTTCCCCATTTGCAAAACCAAGTCCTGAAATGTATTGATACAGAATGAACCAAGCTCTATTTTTTCATGCATTATTTATTAGAAGAGCTCTACAGTACAATGTAACTATAGTGTAACTCAGATGTAACTCAGAAATAACTCAGATGTAACTCAGAAGTAACTCAGATGTAACTCAGAAGTAACTCAGAAGTAACTCAGATGTAACTCAGAAGTAACTCAGAAGTAACTCAGATGTAACTCAGATGTAACTCAGATGTAACTCAGATGTAACTCAGAAATAACTCAGATGTAACTCAGAAGTAACTCAGATGTAACTCAGATGTAACTCAGAAGTATCTCAGAAGTAACTCAGATGTAACTCAGATGTTCTGCCTCTTATGACAAACCTCCCAATGGTCCCTATTTAAGAGGGAGAGTCCCTAATTCTGCTGTGCCTCGGAGATAGCCATATTTCTCTATTTGCAGAATTTCCCTTACACCCTCTAGACCACCCAGAAATTCTCACAATCCTGCCCTTAACCCACCCATTTTGACAAGACCACACTATTGTATGTGTCTTATATTGTTTAATGGATGCTAAAGCCAAACAAATGTATTACAGATGTGCTGGCCAGAAAATTTTGTTTCAAACGAAATTTTTGTTTCCAATATTCAAGGAAGTTCAAAAATCAGAATTTTTGTCAAATATTTACATCCGTTTTTGTTAAACGACTGTAAATGTTTTGAAGCTACTTGTGAAAAGTTCACCTGTAGCTACAAATACTTACCTTGACGCACTCTGGTAAGTGCACTAACCTTATACTCTACTTGCCAGAGCCCCGGACACACTAACACCCATCTTAATGCTTTCATTTCCCAGGACTTGCACTAACTTTAGTGCAGGTTCTGGGAGTGCTAATCCTCCGGTTAACGTGCCCGGGGGCCCTGGCAGGAATATCGGGTAAGAACGCTCTCCAGCATATTAAGGGAAGTATTTAACCCTTAAAAATTAAAGGAAACAAAGGAATACTGACAAATGTATATATATATATATATATATATATATATATATATTTATGAAAATGAATGCACATGTCTATTGCATTGCTGGATACAATCCTTAAAATTTATAATTAAATTAAATTCAAATAGTAGTAGAAATATGAAAAAAAAACCTCAAAGGTCTGCATCTATGTTACTATATACAGTTGAAAAAAGCAAGTACTTCTTCAGTTTAAAAGTAAGTTTTGTAACCATGAGAAAAGTGCACATTGGGGTCTGTTTAACAAGGGCTGAATGGCCCCTGTTCCCCTTGTTTCCGCGCGAGCCTTCAGGCTCGCCGGAAACTGGAGTTAAGAAGCAGCTGCTCCTAAACTCATACACCGCCTCTGAGGCGGCGTATAGCAATGCGTCCGATCATGTACGATCGGGCTGGTTGACACCCCCTGCTAGCGGCTGATTGGCCGCGAATCTGCCGGGGGCGGTATTGCAGCGTATGCTGTCGGCATTTATCGATGTGCGGCGGACATGGTTCGCTATAGCGGATCATGTCCGCTCGCACATATATAAATAGACCCCATTAAGTTGAAACAGAAATTGTACTGCATGTTTAACACAACATACATTCTTCTAGCATATACTAAAACATTCTTCTAACATATACTAAAACATTCTTCTAGCATATACTAAAACATTCTTCTAACATATACTAAAACATTCTTCTAGCATATACTAAAACATTCTTCTAGCATATACTAAAACATTCTTCTAGCATATACTAAAACATTCTTCTAACATATACTAAAACATTTTTCTAGCATATACTAAAACATTCTTCTAGCATATACTAAAACATTCTTCTAACATATACTAAAACATTCTTCTAGCATATACTAAAACATTCTTCTACCATATACTAAAACATTCTTCTAGCATATACTAAAACATTCTTCTAACATATACTAAAACATTCTTCTAGCATATACTAAAATATTCTTCTAACATATACTAAAACATTCTTCTAGCATATACTAAAACATTCTTCTAACATATACTAAAACATTCTTCTAACATACACTAAAACATTCTTCTAACATATACTAAAACATTCTTCTAGCATATACTAAAACATTCTTCTAGCATATACTAAAACATTCTTCTAGCATTTACTAAAACATTCTTCTAACATATACTAAAACATTTTTCTAGCATATACTAAAACATTCTTCTAGCATATACTAAAACATTCTTCTAACATATACTAAAACATTCTTCTAGCATATACTAAAACATTCTTCTAGCATATACTAAAACATTCTTCTAGCATATACTAAAACATTCTTCTAACATATACTAAAACATTCTTCTAGCATATACTAAAATATTCTTCTAACATATACTAAAACATTCTTCTAACATATACTAAAACATTCTTCTAACATACACTAAAACATTCTTCTAACACATACTAAAACATTCTTCTAGCATATACTAAAACATTCTTCTAGCATATACTAAAACATTCTTCTAGCATTTACTAAAACATTCTTCTAGCATATACTAAAACATTCTTCTAGCATATACTAAAACATTCTTCTAGCATATACTAAAACATTCTTCTAGCATATACTAAAATATTCTTCTAGCATATACTAAAACATTCTTCTAGCATATACTAAAACATTCTTCTAGCATATACTAAAACATTCTTCTAACATATACTAAAACATTCTTCTAGCATATACTAAAATATTCTTCTAACATATACTAAAACATTCTTCTAGCATATACTAAAACATTCTTCTAACATATACTAAAACATTCTTCTAACATATACTAAAACATTCTTCTAACATATACTAAAACATTCTTCTAGCATATACTAAAACATTCTTCTAGCATATACTAAAACATTCTTCTAGCATTTACTAAAACATTCTTCTAGCATATACTAAAACATTCTTCTAGCATATACTAAAACATTCTTCTAGCATATACTAAAATATTCTTCTAGCATATACTAAAACATTCTTCTAGCATATACTAAAACATTCTTCTAGCATATACTAAAACATTCTTCTAGCATATACTAAAACATTCTTCTAACATATACTAAAACATTCTTCTAGCATATACTAAAACATTCTTCTAGCATATACTAAAACATTCTTCTAGCATATACTAAAACATTCTTCTAACATATACTAAAACATTCTTCTAACATATACTAAAACATTCTTCTAGCATATACTAAAACATTCTTCTAGCATATACTAAAACATTCTTCTAGCATTTACTAAAACATTATTCTAGCATATACTAAAACATTCTTCTAGCATATACTAAAACATTCTTCTAGCATATACTAAAACATTCTTCTAGCATATACTAAAACATTCTTCTAGCATATACTAAAACATTCTTCTAACATATACTAAAACATTCTTCTAGCATATACTAAAACATTCTTCTAGCATATACTAAAACATTCTTCTAGCATATACTAAAACATTCTTCTAGCATATACTAAAACAGAGACAAAATCTTAATATTTAACATTGTATAAATTATTGATTATTTAGTTTATCATCTAATTGTATAATTCTTAGTTTTGAATGAGATAATCACCACTAACCAGCTCCCCTCACTCTGTTCACCTTAATATTTCCTCGTCTTACTCACCATAACCCTGAGTAAATTTATCAATTGATGGAAGTCTACCACGACCACCAAATTCTTCTGAGTGATCTACAAGTGCTTCCTTCACTGCCTGATATCCACAAATGAAAACCACAGGCCTCATGCCAAGGTACAATGTATAGACTGGGCCATACTGGTCCCACAGCTATAAAATGGAGAAGAAACATGATGTTACTACATTTATCCAAGTATTTGAAGCCATGGACATATTTTCATATTTTTGGAATCAATAGAGACTATTGATATGTTCATATCATGTTTTAATTGTGGCACATTTATTAAAAAACGTTAACAATGTGAAATTACATTAAGGTCTACATATGGTCTTTCATATTATTATTTTTGTTCTTTTTTCCTTGAACTCTAATAAGCAGTTTGACCTGTTTCATGTTGGATTTCTTGGCTTTTGTAAAAAAATAGGTTTTACCTTAATATAAAAATGTAAGCAATTTACACGAACTAGTATACCCAAGAGAATACCTAGAAAGGAATAACATTTGGGGGCTTTTGATAGTTGGAGTTATGAACCATTTTGCACATGTGCAGAATTTGACACAGCTAAATATTACCATTAAGTGCTTCTAAAGCAAACTCAAGTTTCTACACAACAAAAACTCAGCTCTGGTGACCATGATCTTTGTATAACGATAATGTAACCCAGAAGTAACCAGCAACCCTGACTGTTTATTTTTTTAAATACATTTTTTGCCCACAATTAAAAGGACCAGTAAATACCGTAGATTTGCATAATCAACAAATGCATGATAACAAGACCGCAAATGTGCAGGGGCCGCATTGCACAAGCATTTCACAAGAAATGCTTGTGCAATGATAAATGCCAACAGTGAATCATGTCCGCCCGCCATTTAATAAATCTACCCCTTAGGGGCATTTTTATCAAGCTCCGTATGGAACTTGATGCCCCGTGTTTCTGGCGAGCCTTCAAGCTCGCCAGGAACACAAGTTATGAAGCAGCAGTCTAAAGACCGCTGCTCCATAACCTGTCCGCCTGCTCTGAGGTGGTGGACAGACATCGCCGGAAATCAACCCGATCCAATACGATCTGGTTGATTGACACCCCCTGCTAACACCCGTAAATCTGCACGGGACGGTATTGCACCAGCAGTTCAACAGAACTGCTGGTGCAATGATAAATGCCAAGAGCGTATGCTGTCTGCATTTATCCATGTGTAGCGGACATGATCAGCAATATCGGATCATGTCCCCTCGCACAGTGATAATTAGGCCCCTGAAGTCTGAACTTCAAGTGAGTAGATTTATTTTCTGACATATTTCAGTTATGTCTTTTTCCACTCCTCCTGTATCATGTGACAGCCATCAGCCAATCACAAATGCATATAAGTATATTCTATGAATTCTTGCACATGCTTATTAGGAGCTGGTGACTCAAAAAGTGTAAATATAAAAAGACTGTGCACATTTTGTTAATGGAAGTAAATTAAAAAGTTGATTGAAATTGCTGCTCGATCTGAATCATGAAAGTTTTATTTAACTTGTGTGTCCCTTTAAAGGGACAGTCTACACCAGAATTGTTATTATTTAAAAAGATAGATAAGCCCTTTATTACCCATTCCCCAGTTTTGCATAACCAACGCGGTTATATTAATATAATTTTTACCTTGTATCTAAGCCTCTGCAGACGTCCCCCTTATCTCAGTTCTTTTGACATACTTTCATTTTAGCCAATCAGTGCTGACTCATAAATAGCTCCACAGAAGTGAGCACAATGTTATCTATATGGCACACAGGGACTAGCAGTGTCTACGTGTGAAAAACTGTCAAAATGCAGTGAGATAAGATGAAGTTCAATGGCTTAGAAATTAGCATATGAACCTACCTAGGTTTAGGTTTCCACAAAGAATACCAAGAGAACAAAGCAAATTTAATGATAAAATTAAATTGGAAAGTTTAAAATTTCATGCCCTATCTGATTCATGTCATTTTAATTTTGACTAGACTGTCCCTTTAATAACAGTTTGTAAACTGCAACCACCATATTACTCCTTCAGTATAGACTTACTTTACTTCTAATTATGGATTCCATGTGCTATAGGTTGGAAAGTTCATAGGTAAAATCAAGGTTGAGAGGGGCCCATAGTTTCACTTTAGAAACTGGAACATTTATAGGAAACAAACAGCTGTGGTTGGGAGTTGGACATCAGAGCAAAGCTTCTTAGCTGTGACAACCATACATGCAGGGAAGTGGAGAGCTTTGAGGTCATTGAGTTCTAACTGTTTATTCTGCATCTGCAATACCTTTAACTTTTTTTATCTACATTTCCCATGATGCTTAGTCCAGTGCAGCATCATGGGAAATGTAGTTTTGAAACATCTGGAGAGCCAAGGTTCCCATCACTGCTCTATAGCCTCCAAACCTCTCCGAATTGAAATGACATAAATGTTGAGAAAAGGATCTAATGTGTTAGGTGATTTTATTATTGCAGTTATTTGCATATATAACTCGTTCAAAGCACAAAATTAAAGGGATAGTCTAGTCAAAATTAAACGTTCATGATTCAGATAGGACATGAAATTTTAAACAATTTTCCAATTTACTTTTATTATCAAATTTGCTTTGTTCTCGTGGTATTCTTTGTTGAAAGTTAAACCTAGGACAGCTCATATGCTAATTGCTAAGTCCTTGAAGGCTGCCTCTTATCTCAGTGCATTTTGACAGTTCTCTAAAGTATTCTTATTGAGCATTTAAATAGGTTTAGCTACCGAGTCAGTTTTTTTTCCCTGCATGATCAATATTTTTAAGGATCAGATACATCATAAAATGTGTGAGCATAAAAATAAAGACCGTGGTATAGTGAAATATCTAATTATGCAATATATTTTTTTTAAATAAATTGTCACATGAAACCCAATTTTTATTCTTTTATGATTCAGATAGAGCATGTGATTTTAAACAACTTTAATGTCATTATCTTATCTATTTCCTTTGTTCTCTTAGTATCTTTTGTTGAAAAGCAGGGCTGTAAGCTTAGGAGCCGACCCATTTCTGAAGCACTATGTGGCAGCAGTTTTACAATAATGTTATCCATAACTCTACTTTCAGACTAAAATTTTGTGTCCAGTGTCTTGGAGTGATATTTTTTTCTATACTACTATCAGATATAAAAGCTATAATAATAGAAAGAATAATTTACTTATTCATTAAACCAGTGAGTGCCAACACATTGAGGCTAAAAATATGTTTTAGAAGCCTTAAGGGCCAGATACTAATTTATGAATATGAAACATACAAATCTTGTGTCCAGTGTTACAGGTTTAGATTTAACCCATGTTGCAGGGTATCCTCTCTCTGCTAAGGGCTCAATGAGTTGTCGCCACCTTGTTTGCTCACCCACCAGAAGTTCCAAAACCAGTTATTTTTAGTTCTGCTTTTTTTTCAGGGGCCACAAAACCAATGTCTAACATTATTAGTTCTGTTTTTTTCCTAGGGCCTCAAAAACGTATGCAGAGGGCCACTAGCCAACCATAAATTATATCTAAGGAAAAAACATTTCTGCTGGTAAATGTGGTTGACTATTTGACCCAAGCATGTAAAACCAAAGACAAGGATGCCCACATTGGCATGTTTTGATGCCAAGCAACTGTTGTGCTACTGCCATGCCTTCTTGGACTGAGAAGCCTAGGATAAGGTGGGGAGACTATGACCAAGGCGGTGGAGCTATGACCAATGAGGACAGAGATGCATGTGTTAAGTGGGCAGGGTTGGGGAGTATAAGTATCTCTCTTTATACAAAAATGGCAATAGTTAGATATTAAAATGTTAATTATGAACCGGGGGGGGGGGGGGGTGTCCGGGCAGCGGATGCAAAATCTGTGGCTGGTGAACTGACCCAGGTAATCTGCTGGTTATCTTGGAAGATATACTGTTTCTAAAGATGTCTTTATTGCTACTGACCTGATTGATACCAAACCTGTTGTTTTTATGATTTTACAACACAGATCCGGACCGTTGAGGCTGAAGACTGTGGCCTAGCCATGAGGACCCAACACCCCCTCAGGTTATCTGGGTACAGCAGCCAGTGTAGCGCTGCACCACTCATAAAAGCAGGGGTGGGATATTTAGTACTATTTGAGCAGCTATAGAGCTACGGCTACCCAGATTTCAGGAAGCTGTCATCTCACAATGGTAGACACATTGCTCAGACCTATGCTGACTCATTGATACCTACTTTCAACCTAATACAGATTTTCAGATTTTCTACAAGAGGGTACAGCAGCAACCGATCCTAAAAAACCCTAATTGCATTGACAGAGGGAAGAGGAGACAATGCTCTAATTCTCAGCAGGACATTACAATTATGTCAAAATTCTTGTATACCCCTGAAGACAGGGCTTTTCAGCACCTCATACTGATGCTCTGGAGACGGACTTTCAAAAAAACAATATAGTCCAACATCAGAGGAGAGCAGCTCTTCTTGGAGCTTTGCCCCCAAAAGGAAATTGACTCTAGTGGATCCTTCTAAATTGAGTAACAAGAAACATTGTGATTGATCCCTGTTGGCTATTACCATTTTCTCTGAAGGACTGGGAGATGCTGTTCTCCTTCACTCCCTACTCCCTACGGAATGGTCTCTCCTCTTCTAAGGGGGGGATCTATCATCTAGAGTCATAGAAATTAGAGGTCCAGACGATCCTATAGTCAGCGTTTCTGCTTTCACACCAAGAAGGAAAGTAGGAATTGGGTAAACTTTATTCACCTTCTGATTGTTCCTCTAACCTCCTAGAAAGTATAAGTGGACTTCTCCTAGTGACATTCCACTTCATTACAATGGAACAATCTTCTTATAGATGGGAACTTTTAGTTATGTCATATCTGTGTAGTTTTTTTGTTTTACACCGTAAAACTGACAACCTATCTTCTAGCACTAATTCATACTCTTGCTGCCTATATGGTTCTTAGAGCTTTCCTACAAATGTTGGTTCTTCCAATTATAATGATAACACTTTTTTTTTAATTTAAATTTTGCTAAAATGTTATAATTAGCAGTTTTGACTTCCTAGTGCTCTAATCTATTTCTTTAAGCTCTATAAATAAATGGTGTTCCCTAGTCTTACTTTACTTTATTGTGAGCATGGGTTTTAGAGCCACTTATTTTGATAGAGAGAATATATTTACTCTTCAATACATGGAGCCCTTTAAATTTCTTTTCACCATGAATCCCTCAGCGCATTATTTAATCTATGTTTGCTTTGACATCCCCTTAAAGTTTGGCCTGTACAATTGGCACCCTTGTTTCACAAAAGAAATACACCACACACCAAAATGGGGAATAAAGGCCACAGCTTGTTTATTAAAACTATAACTTTATCAATATATAACTTAAAAATATAAAACAATAGAGAAGTAAATAACCCAAAATAGCTTCCCCTAAAGTTCTTATGTGCAACTACCACTCATAAAGGAGACATGTCCCCATTAAATATTCTCTCCCTTTAAAAACCCAACAGGATATAAATTATCCTAGATCTACTCCACCAAGGGCAAGCCCCCACCACAGCTCGACACTACCGTCAAGCCTTGTCCAACAGACCCACAGCCTTTATCACCCCTTCCTTAATGTTAAAATTAAACAATTGTAAACCCACTTCATTCAAATGAACACCATCCTTCAAAAAGAAGCAACAACCAGACTCACTCTCAAACTCAACATGATGGACCCTGAATCCGCCCAACTTATTCACAAAACTGTTAACCACTCAACACAATCTTTCAGGCATCTCTCCATATCAAAGCATATCTTATCAATCAATAGCTTCTGTGACATAAAGCACAAGTAATTTCTCCCCTTCAAGTATGACTAAGACATCAGGAGGTCTAAACAATCTGGGGTAAGCCACCGGGTGGTGGGCAATACCAGGTCCTACCTAATGCCTCTAAAGCCAAACCATCTAACCACCACCTCACTCTTAACAAATCCTAGTTGAACTCCCTCTTCTTTAATTGCTGCCGCTCTCCTGGCCCAGTAAATATATAAGTGATCAATCACCCAGCAATTGACCATACCTGAAAAAGAAAACATGAAAAAAGTTTAAGCCATTAATGAGGGCTTAACATACAATCTAAAATCCTTTGATTGCCACCTCAGATATTCTCTTAACCACAGACTGACCCAAACCCAAATTGTCTGCCTCCGTTGCCGCCCCCATTCTAAATGAATGAGAACGATACTTAGCAGACCCTAACCTTTGCAAAACCTGCCTAAAGACAGTCACAAATTAATATCTGTATAAGGTGACTCATCCCTGTGAATGAGTTAAGGGCCCCAAACGTATGGATGCACCCTCAAAGGTTCAACCATTGACCCAACCAGGCAACAAGCCCCCTCAATTGCAAATAGACGAGTCAGCTTCCCCTAACCTCCTTGGTCCATTTTATTTTTTTAAATATTTTTTTTTTATTGAGGTTTTTTGTATGAAACAACAAAAAGACATCTATTAAGTTTGTCACAGTGATAATAGATAAACCTACATTAACTTTTCAAGCGGGTATCTTAACTCTCACGGGTGAGTACGCCTTTTGTTCCGAACAACATAATGATCAGGAGAATAGGCGACCGGGAAACCCGGGCTAAAGGAGAAATAGACAGGTATCCAAATAGACAATCTTTACAACTTTTAGATGTCAGTAAGATGTGAAATATAAATAAAAAAAAGAGTAAGTTCTAAAACCCGTAGAAATAAAACTGTACAAACATAAATGAAACCTCATTTCTCCAACATAGGTGTGTCCGGTCCACGGCGTCATCCTTACTTGTGGGATATTCTCTTCCCCAACAGGAAATGGCAAAGAGCCCAGCAAAGCTGGTCACATGATCCCTCCTAGGCTCCGCCTACCCCAGTCATTCTCTTTGCCGTTGTACAGGCAACATCTCCACGGAGATGGCTTAGAGTTTTTTAGTGTTTAACTGTAGTTTTTCATTATTCAATCAAGAGTTTGTTATTTTCAAATAGTGCTGGTACGTACTATTTACTCAGAAACAGAAAAGAGATGAAGAATTCTGTTTGTATGAGGAAAATGATTTTAGCAACCGTAACTAAAATCCATGGCTGTTCCACACAGGACTGTTGAGAGCAATTAACTTCAGTTGGGGGAACAGTTTGCAGTCTCTTGCTGCTTGAGGTATGACACATTCTAACAAGACGATGTAATGCTGGAAGCTGTCATTTTCCCTATGGGATCCGGTAAGCCATGTTTATTACGATTGTAAATAAGGGCTTCACAAGGGCTTATTTAAACTGTAGACTTTTTTTGGGCTAAATCGATTGATATTAACACTTATTTAGCCTTGAGGAATCATTTATTCTGGGTATTTTGATTTAATAATATCGGCAGGCACTGTTTTAGACACCTTATTCTTTAGGGGCTTTCCCAAAGCATAGGCAGAGTCTCATTTTCGCGCCGGTGTTGCGCACTTGTTTTTGAGAGGCATGGCATGCAGTCGCATGTGAGAGGAGCTCTGATACTTATAAAAGACTTCTGAAGGCGTCATTTGGTATCGTATTCCCCTTTGGGTTTGGTTGGGTCTCAGCAAAGCAGATACCAGGGACTGTAAAGGGGTTTAAAGCTTAAAACGGCTCCGGTTCCGTTATTTTAAGGGTTAAAGCTTCCAAAATTGGTGTGCAATATTTTCA
Organism: Bombina bombina; assembly: GCF_027579735.1. Lineage (NCBI taxonomy): Eukaryota > Metazoa > Chordata > Amphibia > Anura > Bombinatoridae > Bombina > Bombina bombina. Next base: position 499,571,369 of record NC_069505.1, read on the forward strand.
AGGCTTTAAGACGCTGTGGTGAAAATTTGGTGAATTTTGAACAATTCCTTCATGTTTTTTCGCAATTGCAGTAATAAAGTGTGTTCAGTTTAAAATTTAAAGTGACAGTAACGGTTTTATTTTAAAACGTTTTTTGTACTTTCTGATCAAGTTTATGCCTGTTTAACATGTCTGAACTACCAGATAGACTGTGTTCTGAATGTGGGGAAGCCAGAATTCCTATTCATTTAAATAAATGTGATTTATGTGATAATGACAATGATGCCCAAGATGATTCCTCAAGTGAGGGGAGTAAGCATGGTACTGCATCATTCCCTCCTTCGTCTACACGAGTCTTGCCCACTCAGGAGGCCCCTAGTACATCTAGCGCGCCAATACTCCTTACTATGCAACAATTAACGGCTGTAATGGATAATTCTGTCAAAAACATTTTAGCCAAAATGAACCCTTGTCAGCGTAAGCGTGGCTGCTCTGTTTTAGTTACTGAAGAGCATGACGACGCTGATATTAATATCTCTGAAGGGCCCCTAACCCAATCTGAGGGGGCCAGGGAGGTTTTGTCTGAGGGAGAAATTACTGATTTAGGGAACATTTCTCAGCAGGCTGAATCTGATGTGATTACATTTAAATTTAAATTGGAACATCTCCGCATTTTGCTTAAGGAGGTATTATCCACTCTGGATGATTGTGAAAATTTAGTCATCCCAGAGAAACTATGTAAAATGGACAAGTTCCTAGAGGTGCCGGGGCTCCCAGAAGCTTTTCCTATACCCAAGCGGGTGGCGGACATTGTTAATAAAGAATGGGAAAGGCCCGGTATTCCTTTCGTCCCTCCCCCCATATTTAAAAAATTGTTTCCTATGGTCGACCCCAGAAAGGACTTATGGCAGTCAGTCCCCAAGGTCGAGGGAGCGGTTTCTACTTTAAACAAACGCACCACTATTCCCATAGAGGATAGTTGTGCTTTCAAAGATCCTATGGATAAAAAATTAGAAGGTTTGCTTAAAAAGATGTTTGTTCAGCAGGGTTACCTTCTACAACCCATTTCATGCATTGTCCCTGTCACTACAGCCGCATATTTCTGGTTTGATGAACTGCTTAAGGTGCTCGATAGTGACTCTCCTCCTTATGAGGAGATTATGGACAGAATCAATGCTCTCAAATTGGCTAATTCTTTCACTCTAGACGCCTCTTTGCAATTGGCTAAGTTAGCGGCTAAGAACTCTGGGTTTGCTATTGTGGCGCGCAGAGCGCTTTGGTTGAAATCTTGGTCGGCTGATGCGTCTTCCAAGAACAAGCTACTAAACATTCCTTTCAAGGGGAAAACGCTGTTTGGTCCTGACTTGAAAGAGATTATCTCTGATATCACTGGGGGTAAGGGCCACGCCCTTCCTCAGGATCGGCCCTTCAAGGCAAAAAATAGACCTAATTTTCGTCCCTTTCGTAAAAACGGACCAGCCCAAGGTGCTACGTCCTCTAAGCAAGAGGGTAATACTTCTCAGGCCAAGCCAGCTTGGAGACCAATGCAAGGCTGGAACAAGGGAAAGCAGGCCAAGAAACCTGCCACTGCTACCAAGACAGCATGAAATATTGGCCCCCGATCCGGGACCGGATCTGGTGGGGGGCAGACTCTCTCTCTTCGCTCAGGCTTGGGCAAGAGATGTTCTGGATCCTTGGGCGCTAGAAATAGTCTCCCAGGGTTATCTTCTGGAATTCAAGGGACTTCCCCCAAGGGGGAGGTTCCACAAGTCGCAGTTGTCTTCAGACCACATAAAAAGACAGGCGTTCTTACATTGTGTAGAAGACCTGTTAAAAATGGGAGTGATTCATCCTGTTCCATTAAGAGAACAAGGGATGGGGTTCTACTCCAATCTGTTCATAGTTCCCAAAAAAGAGGGAACGTTCAGACCAATCCTAGATCTCAAGATCTTAAACAAATTTCTCAAGGTCCCATCGTTCAAGATGGAAACCATTCGAACTATCCTTCCTTCCATCCAGGAAGGTCAATTTATGACCACGGTGGATTTAAAGGATGCGTATCTACATATTCCTATCCACAAGGAACATCATCGGTTCCTAAGGTTTGCATTCCTGGACAAACATTACCAGTTCGTGGCGCTTCCTTTCGGATTAGCCACTGCTCCAAGGATTTTCACAAAGGTACTAGGGTCCCTTCTAGCGGTGCTAAGACCAAGGGGCATTGCAGTAGTACCTTACCTGGACGACATTCTGATTCAAGCGTCGTCCCTTCCTCAAGCAAAGGCTCACACGGACATTGTCCTGGCCTTTCTCAGATCTCACGGCTGGAAAGTGAACGTGGAAAAGAGTTCTCTATCCCCGTCAACAAGGGTTCCCTTCTTGGGAACAATTATAGACTCCTTAGAAATGAGGATCTTTCTAACAGAGGCCAGAAAAACAAAGCTTCTGGACTCTTGTCGGATACTTCATTCCGTTCCTCTTCCTTCCATAGCTCAGTGCATGGAAGTGATCGGGTTGATGGTGGCGGCGATGGACATAGTTCCTTTTGCGCGCATTCATCTAAGACCATTACAACTGTGCATGCTCAGTCAGTGGAATGGGGACTATACAGACTTGTCTCCGAAGATACAAGTAAATCAGAGGACCAGAGACTCACTCCGTTGGTGGCTGTCCCTGGACAATCTGTCTCAAGGGATGATGTTCCACAGACCAGAGTGGGTCATTGTCACGACCGACGCCAGTCTGATAGGCTGGGGCGCGGTCTGGGGATCCCTGAAAGCTCAGGGTCTTTGGTCTCGGGAAGAATCTCTTCTACCGATAAATATTCTGGAACTGAGAGCGATATTCAATGCGCTCCAGGCCTGGCCCCAGCTTGCGAGGACCAGGTTCATACGGTTTCAATCAGACAACATGACGACTGTTGCGTACATCAACCATCAGGGGGGAACAAGGAGTTCCCTAGCGATGGAAGAAGTAACCAAAATTATTCTTTGGGCGGAGTCTCACTCCTGCCACCTGTCTGCTATCCACATCCCAGGAGTGGAAAATTGGGAAGCGGATTTTCTGAGTCGTCAGACATTGCATCCGGGGGAGTGGGAACTCCATCCGGAAATCTTTGCCCAAGTCACTCACCTGTGGGGCATTCCAGACATGGATCTGATGGCCTCTCGTCAGAACTTCAAAGTTCCTTGCTACGGGGCCAGATCCAGGGATCCCAAGGCGGCTCTAGTGGATGCACTAGTAGCACCTTGGACCTTCAAACTAGCTTATGTGTTCCCGCCATTTCCTCTCATCCCCAGGCTGATAGCCAGGATCAAGCAGGAGAGGGCGTCGGTGATCTTGATAGCTCCTGCGTGGCCACGCAGGACTTGGTATGCAGATCTGGTGAATATGTCATCGGCTCCACCTTGGAAGCTACCTTTGAGACGAGACCTTCTTGTTCAGGGTCCGTTCGAACATCCGAATCTGGTTTCACTCCAGCTGACTGCTTGGAGATTGAACGCTTGATTTTATCGAAGCGAGGATTCTCAGATTCTGTGATCGATACTCTTGTTCAGGCCAGAAAGCCTGTGACTAGAAAGATTTACCACAAAATTTGGAGAAAATATATCTGTTGGTGTGAATCTAAAGGATTCCCTTGGGACAAGGTTAAGATTCCTAGGATTCTATCCTTCCTTCAAGAAGGATTGGAAAAAGGATTATCTGCAAGTTCCCTGAAGGGACAGATTTCTGCCTTGTCGGTATTACTTCACAAAAAGCTGGCAGCTGTGCCAGATGTTCAAGCCTTTGTTCAGGCTCTGGTTAGAATCAAGCCTGTTTACAAACCTTTGACTCCTCCTTGGAGTCTCAATTTAGTTCTTTCAGTTCTTCAGGGGGTTCCGTTTGAACCCTTACATTCCGTTGATATTAAGTTATTATCTTGGAAAGTTTTGTTTTTAGTTGCGATTTCTTCTGCTAGAAGAGTCTCAGAATTATCTGCTCTGCAGTGTTCTCCTCCTTATCTGGTGTTCCATGCAGATAAGGTGGTTTTACGTACTAAACCTGGTTTTCTTCCAAAAGTTGTTTCTAACAAAAACATTAACCAGGAGATTATCGTACCTTCTCTGTGTCCAAAACCAGTTTCAAAGAAGGAACGTTTGTTGCACAATTTGGATGTTGTTCGCGCTCTAAAATTCTATTTAGATGCTACAAAGGATTTTAGACAAACATCTTCCTTGTTTGTTGTTTATTCAGGTAAAAGGAGAGGTCAAAAAGCAACTTCTACCTCTCTCTCTTTTTGGATTAAAAGCATCATCAGATTGGCTTACGAGACTGCCGGACGGCAGCCTCCCGAAAGAATCACAGCTCATTCCACTAGGGCTGTGGCTTCCACATGGGCCTTCAAGAACGAGGCTTCTGTTGATCAGATATGTAGGGCAGCGACTTGGTCTTCACTGCACACTTTTACCAAATTTTACAAGTTTGATACTTTTGCTTCTTCTGAGGCTATTTTTGGGAGAAAGGTTTTGCAAGCCGTGGTGCCTTCCATTTAGGTGACCTGATTTGCTCCCTCCCTTCATCCGTGTCCTAAAGCTTTGGTATTGGTTCCCACAAGTAAGGATGACGCCGTGGACCGGACACACCTATGTTGGAGAAAACAGAATTTATGTTTACCTGATAAATTTCTTTCTCCAACGGTGTGTCCGGTCCACGGCCCGCCCTGGTTTTTTTAATCAGGTCTGATATTTTATTTTCTTTAACTACAGTCACCACGGTACCATATGGTTTCTCCTATGCAAATATTCCTCCTTAACGTCGGTCGAATGACTGGGGTAGGCGGAGCCTAGGAGGGATCATGTGACCAGCTTTGCTGGGCTCTTTGCCATTTCCTGTTGGGGAAGAGAATATCCCACAAGTAAGGATGACGCCGTGGACCGGACACACCGTTGGAGAAAGAAATTTATCAGGTAAACATAAATTCTGTTTTTTCTTTTTAACCATTAATGTGAAGTAACTATTTCATTGGTCACTTTTGGGCCAATTTTATCAGGGATGCTTTGTCAAATGTAGTTACTCAGATATGTTGAATGAATATATGATATATGGTGAGCTGAGAATATTAAGAAAGGAAATGCAGTGGGCAAGAGCCACTCGTATAATAGGAAAAGAGGGGTGGAAGAAAAGAAGGGGGGGGGCGTGTCCTGTAAAAATCCAAAGGAGATAAATTCTAAAAGGTAAGATGACCAGTGCTGGCTCAAAGCCTATAGGCACCTTAGGCTTAGGTAGTGTAAAAATGAGTGACAGTTCCTATAATAAATGTTATTATTCTATGGGTAATTTATAGTAATGTAGACGCCCAATAGCCTATTTAAAATATATAATTCAATTCTCTATGAGCTTGTGTAGTATAGTTCATTAGCTTACGTAGTATATTATAGCTAAACAAGACAACTAGATCTCCCAACAAATTGGAAGTATAGTGGGAGAGTAGCTACAGGTATGACCAATTAAAACTTACAGTAGGTAGTATAGTATACTTAGAAAATGGGTAACGAGAAACATACTAAGAAGATATAGATGTGAGCCATGGCACAAGCAGCTCATGACGAGACCGTAGTAAATCACCAAGGTAATGGTTGGTTATATATATATATATATATTTAGACACAGATAGCAAATAACTAACCAGTAGAGGGATACTGTCATTTGTTCTTTTTGGTACTACTATAACATACTCCCAAAGGGAAACAGTGAACTTTTTTAGGGCAGCAGGTACTATCTGGGCTGGAGTTTCAATTAGACAGTAGATGATGGCGTGTGGGTTGGAAGTTTTCGCCTTAGCTTTTCCTACGATAGGGAGTGATTAAGTTGAGCGCTATGTGAGTAAATTAGCTATTTTTAAGGGATAAGAAGGTTGTTTGCCGCTAATATTAGGATTTTTATATGTATAGAGAGCGAGCGGGTAACTAGTGTAATACACTAAAATATATGTAGTTAACCAATCTGTAATAACATAAAGAAACAATTCCCTCTGAAATCTCCATTTTACAATTAGAAGGATCATATTGGTATGACTATTTGGTCGGTCACTCATGGACAACTAGGGCACAGACAATTACAGTGCAAAGATAGTCATCTCAGCAGCTACTTCTCGGCCTTATGATATATAGAAGAAAATATAAAAAAATATAGTGGGGTCTCTTATGGGACCCCAATGCTTAAATGTTATAAAGGTAAGATTAGTAAATATACAGCGGGTGAGCACCGCTTAGTGTACTGCACCACCCACCTGCCACCTACCACTCAACCCCCACAGGGTTAATAGATCTAACCATGGAGTACCAATGTTTCTCAGCTTAGGAAACAGGAAGCAAAGTAAAAATGTGGAGGGCTCTATGAACAAGTTAGGTAATCCCTACTATGTAATCAGTCCTGGCTAAAGGGTTTATAATCTTTAGGCATGATACCTGAAACATCCTATAGTCTGGGGGGGAAAAAAAACAACAACAAAAAAACAACATCTGAAGGGGTCTGTAGTGAAATATATCTAAGATCTCACGTATATATGGGGTTATAACTGAGCTTGGGAGTATAGAGTGTTATTTCAGAAACTAGGTGCAATTGAAGTAATCACCAGAGGAGAATTGTTATTTGTTATTGCCCCCTTCAGATATGTCACTAGGACACTCAGGCTAGAGAGTAATTTGTTTTGTGCTTACAATGGTGATACTGCCTGATACTGTCCCCTATACCAAAAACATCCCAAGCTTTGACCCAGGGTGTACTACCTAAGCTTAATGTGTAGAGAGGGTTTGGGGTATTTTCTACTATGGCAAGGAGTGGTGTACCTAGTATATCTGGCGTGTTTGAGAGTCCCTCTTAGATGAAAAAGATATCATGTGCAGGTTATGGGTCCATTTGGAGAGAAGAGCTGAACATAAGTGATAATTCTGGGGTTGTGACTATACGATACTGTGTGACCCATCTGTTCAAATAATGTCATCTAACTAATCATAGCACAGACTGGAAGGATGATATTTTACTACATCTGGTGACTTAAGCATAATTTTAGAATGTGCATAGAGGGTATGAGGCATGCAAACTCAATCGCATCCCAAAGTGATTTTATAGATAGACCCTTAAAGAATCTTTGCCTGCTGTCAATATTAATCCAAAGCAGGGATTGCAGCTACCCCCTCTCATTACCATTACCTCTAATCAGCATACCGTCTTCCTGGTTATCAACTAACATATAATATGAATCTGAGGGATATTCTATGTAACAGATCTCACACAGTAAACAAATAAGCAAATATATCAGATTAGAATTAGAATTAAAATAAGGGAAACATATCTCGCTTGTCCCAGCCTTTATATCACTGTAATATACAATAAGTAAGTAAGAGATCCACATGTCCCGAAGTGCTACGTCTTTATCAAGCACGTTCTTATTCACAGCAGAACTCCTAGCTGTAACATTCCAACTCCAGCAGGACATAACTAGGAGAATCAAACAAAATATAGAGTCTTAGTGGTCCCCCTGAGATCGGACAATGTCGTCTTCATGCCTGAGATACTGTCATAGGGGTGAGTTAACTAACCGCTTCTTTGGTAGATCTTCTAGGGGCGATTTATAATCAGGCAGCTTCAGCCAACTCCAGTTCTTTGTGTGGCTCTCAATCCTGTGTCTCTGAGTATCGCAGAGGATGTGAAAGAGATGGCCATTATGTCAGCTCTGGCTCTGCTAGGTGGGGAGTAGCCCATAGTGAGGAAGATGGCACGGGAAGCAAAGCTTTCTGGCGTCTGTGAGACAGAGGAAACTTTGGACTCCGTAGAGGCTACTGAAGATCTCAAGTGGCGCCGAGTTTCTCTAGATTCAATGGGGTAATGTGGCTGCGTGATGGAACCGGAGCAGCCGATGGAGGAGTGATGTAGTGGATAGGAGCGAATGCTGCTCTAGGCCTCCCCCCCACCATTTGCTTTGGGTGGGTACTCTGCATCTCTGTCCCTCTCTGTAGCTCAGCAACATGTGGCTCAAGGTACTCGGTGGCTGCCTCTCTGTGATCAAGGACCTCAGAAATGTATTGCTCGTCTGCGGCTGTGGGGTGTGGTACAGCGGTTGGTAAGTGCTGAGGTTCCGTATTCTGAGGATCTCTCTCCGGTATTACTATTGAGCTCCCGGTGGCAGCTGGAGCCTCTAGTCTGCAGGTTATGACGTTCTTTGATCGCCCTGTCGCCGTTAGAGTTGATCGGTCTTCAGATCTGCTAGGGTAAAATGAGGGCTCTTGCATGAGAGGATGTAGAGAGGAGGGATAAGCAAAAGGCTGCTCTAGGTTTATTTTCGGCACCACAATATGGGTTAATGGCACAACCTGTTCCCTTAGCACTTCTATCAGGTACTTAAATCTGCAGGACATCAGGCTGTCAAAAGCCTGAAGCTGGGCCAATATAACGTAGTGGAACTCCTCCATATCCCACCGGGAGCCCTCGCTACTGATCTGATGCCCGGTAGAACTCAAGGTATGGATAGAGTACCTCGTGAGAGAAAGATGGCTGCTCCCCAACAACTGCTGTATTAACTTTCACGGGTTTAATAGGTAGCGATCTTCCGTGATTGAGTTACCAGACACTCATAGGGTCTTCATATATACTGTTCCTTGGTTTAAAGGCAAATTAGGCTGTACTGAGCGGTCATATGTGAATACATTTTCGGAATCACTCCGGAGCTATAGTAAAATGCGACCGCTCAGATACAGAGCTGGCTCCTCCCCCCTCCTTGGTCCATTTTTGACCTCTGAAACCATAAAATCAGAGAACCTTTTTCCATAATCACATCAGACTATTGCAAACCCCAAGCATCCGTTCTGCTCCTACCCACCAATTCTGAAATGTGAAATGCCGCAAAACATGTGAGACTAAATGTCCCCCCACAGGCATTTGGACACAAAAACTCTCAACAAATGCACCACAAGAAGAGAATTGGCAGACATCTGATTAATAGTACATACTACCCCCCATAATATGCAGGTAAAAAAAAACACCTTCCTGTTACACAGCCCAGCGACCCACACCCTCAATGCTACCACCAACAGGAAGAGTTCCAGAAAGACTAAGTTGCCTACTAGTTGGGTGGCAACCCAGCTGCCACGCTACAACGCATCAACTAGTAGGCCACGCTCCAACACATAATTTTCCACCAAAGTAGGTCCTTAATCCATGAGCCTCAGAGGCATCCATATATAACTGTAAGTCTTCATCTCTGCACAAGAGGTTTACTGTGAAACTTCTGATGGAAGTCAAACCATACTCTCAAATCCTCCTCGAGCTCTTTATAAAGCCTTACCTATGGTGATGTGCCCTGACCCCCGGTGTTGCCAATGTAAGACGCCTGCAAAAGACTCTCCCCACCGGGGCAATGCGACACGTTAAAATCAATTTGCCAAGTAGGGATTGCAGGACTCTCAGTGTGATCTTCTCAGACCCCAAGATAATTTATCACAGTTCCTAATGTTTCTAAATAGGTGTGGGAAAAACAGGCCCCAATTTAACCCTCTAATGACATATTAATCCATAAAGGGACATGAAACCCAAACATTTCTTTCATGATACAATTGTTAACCATTTTCCAATTTTACTTCTATTCAAAATGACTTCATTTTCTTGATATATTTTGTAGAATGAGAAGCAATGCATTGCTGGGAATTAGCTGAACCAATTGGGTAAGCCAATGCCAAGAGGCATTTTTGTGCAGTCACCAATCAGCAAGTAGCTTCTACCAGGTTATTGCTGCTTGAGAGTCTACCCAGGTATGTTTTTCAACAACTGATACCAGGACAACAAAACAAATTAGAAATTAGAAGCAATTTGAAAAGTAATTTAAAAATGCATGTACATAATTATGAAAGTTTAATTTTTACTTTACTATCTCTTCTTATTTTTTATTAGGTTTATTCTAAATATATGTTCTGTCTCCAGCCCTTAAGGATAAACTTTAGAAAACCCTGACTTCTAAAATATGCCACTGTTTCTATTCTTTCTGGTTGGAGCAAATTTCTAATTTCTGTAGAATAGTCATTGTCTATACCAGGGCTCAAAAATTCCACTCGCCAACTCGCCATTGGCAAGTGGAATTTAAGCAGGGATGAGTGTACTTTCACAGCATAACCTTTAGTGACAATTTCCTGCAGCTGCGCAGAGAATACATAACAGGTTTGATTGGGGTCTCCCACCCATGGAACGCCCTATCCTCCAGGCATCCACTGTGCTTCACCTCCCTCCCTCAGTTGCCCACAGGACAAATGGAGTCTCCCACCCTTCACCGCCATTCATCTGCCACGCTCCCTCCCCCGACACAGGGCTGTATTCATACCACGCATGCGCTACTCCTGTGTCTGAATACTATCCACAGTCTCATTGGATGAGAGGGACACACCTCTAGCCCTCATACACTCCGGATGTCTCACACGCTAAGGCAAAGAAAAAAGAGATAAATAAAATACAAAATGGGGTTAGAGTTATACATTCATCAGAGGGTTGCCCCCCATCATGATATTAATAAATTATGATAGTGCACCATACATCCGTGATGCCAGGAGAACAGAGAGACCGCAAAATTCTCATTCAGTACCCAATGATATGGAATTTTGCGGTCTCTCTGTTCTGAGAAACGTTATTCCTAGCTGACAGTTTTACCCTTTTCCCTCTATAGAGCTCCTGGCATCAATAACGGATGTATGGTGCACTATGGACCACAAAATTCTCATTCAGTACCCAATGATATTGAATTTTGCGGTCTCTCTGTTCTGAGAACCGGTTTTCCTAGCTGGCAGTTTTACCCTTTTCCCTCTTTAGAGTTCCTGGCATCAATAACGGATGTATGGTTCATTATCATAATTTATTAATATAATGATAGGGGGCAACAGCTCTGATGAATGTATAACTCTAACCCCATTTTGTATTTTATTTATCATTTGTTATTGCCTTAGCGTGTGAGACATCCGGACTGTATGAGGGCTGGAGGTGTGTCCCTCTCATCCAATGAGACTGCAGATAGTATTCAGACACAGGAGGAGTGCATGTGTGGTATGGATTTGTTACCAGACAGCTGATGGAACGTCACTTCCGTTCGCTAGTCTGATAAATTTGCTACTCTGACATAACACCAGGATGGAAAAGGTGTGCGAGGAGGAGATCTGTGAGTAATAAACCTGGGAGCTGTGCATCGCCTTGGCTGAATGCTCTGTGCATGCTACGTGGCTGTAATTTTAAAAATCTGCAAAGTGTCATTAACCCTTTGGATGATAGAGAGGGCTGCACAAAAATGTGATAGTTGAGATTACATCAATTTTGTGGTTTTCTAAGGATGGCTGATATGTGTGTAAGGATGCCTATATGTAATGATTATTAAAAGTGATCTCTGCAGGAGAACTTCCTTAACTCTTTGCCTGCCGGAAAATGTTGTTATGTATAGTTTTGCTTCAATTTCTGACAGTGGGTTAAAGATTACCGGAATATTTGTTACATTTTATAAGAATGCTTTACATATGACAGGAGGTATATGAGAGGACTGGGACTTACACATCTGCCCTTGAACATTAACCCTTTTAGATAAATTACCAGTAGCTGCAGTTAAGGAGTTAACCCTTATCAGAACTGCCTCCTTTCAGGAAATCTGCTCCCCCTCTCTGCATTTCCTCAGGAAGCCCCCTCCTTCCCCTCCTCCCTTCTCCTGCACTCCCTCCCTCTGTCTCTCTCCCTCCCTCTGTCTGTCTCTCTCCCTCCCTCCCTCCCTCCCTCCATCTCTCTCTCTCTCTAACTCCCTCCATCTCCCTCCCTCCTTCTGTCTCTCTCCCTCCCTCTGTCTGTCTGTCTCCCTCCGTCTCTCTCTCTCTCTCTCTCTCTAACTCCCTCTGTATCTCTCCCTCTCTCCCTCCCTCTGTCTCCCTCCCTCTCTCTGTCTCTCTCCCTCCCTCCCTCCCTCCCTCTGTATCTCTCCCTCTCTCCCTCCCTCTGTATCTCTCCCTCTCTCCCTCCCTCTGTCTCCCTCCCTCTGTATCTCTCCCTCTCTCCCTCCCTCTGTATCTCTCCCTCTCTCCCTCCCTCTGTCTCCCTCCCTCTCTCTGTCTCTCTCCCTCCCTACGTCTCTCTCTAACTCCCTCCATCTCCCTCCCTCCCTCTGTATCTCTCCCTCTTTCCCTCCCTCCCTCCCTCTGTATCTCTCCCTCCCTCCCTCTGTATCTCTCTCCCTCTCTCCCACCCTCCCTCCCTCTGTATCTCTCCTCCCTCTGTATCTCTCCCTCTCTCCTCCCTCTGTATCTCTCCCTCTCTCCTCCCACTGTATCTCTCCCTCTCTCCTCCCTCTGTATCTCTCCCTCTCTCCCTCCCTTTGTATCTCTCCCTCTCTCCCTCCCTCTGTATCTCTCCCTCTCTCCTCCCTCTGTATCTCTCCCTCTCTCCTCCCTCTGTATCTCTCCCTCTCTCCTCCCTCTGTATCTCTCCCTCTCTCCTCCCTCTGTATATCTCCCTCTCTCCTCCCTCTGTATCTCTCCCTCTCTCCTCCCTCTGTATCTCCCCCTCTCTCCTCCCTCTGTATCTCTCCCTCCCTCCCTCCCTCCCTCCCTCCCTCCCTCCCTCTGTATCTCTCCCTCTCTCCCTCCCTCTGTATCTCTCCCTCTCTCCCTCCCTCTGTATCTCTCCCTCTCTCCTCCCTCTGTATCTCTCCCTCTCTCCTCCCTCTGTATCTCTCCCTCTCTCCTCCCTCTGTATCTCTCCCTCTCTCCTCCCTCTGTATCTCTCCCTCTCTCCCTCCATCTCTCTCCCTCCTTCCCCCTCTCTCCCTCCTTCCCTCTGTCTTTCTCCCTCCCTCGCTCGCTCGCATATACATGTATATATTGCTAAGCTGGTATCATTATCTCCATGTCCCATCTTATACTTATTTTCAATCTTATTTCCATATTGATGCATCACATTTATTGTATGTGCATTTATCACTTAGTGATTATAGTCACTGTTTCTTTACTATTGTTGCCATGACAACTGGCGTTTTTTGCCTAAACATATGTAAAGATAGGGTGGGGTAGTGGGCGTGGCCTGATCAGTTGGTGGGTGGGATCAGAAGTGGCGAGTAACATTTTGGCCTGGCTAGTAGCTTAGTTTTTTTTTGAGCCCTAGTCTATACTATACAACTGATTCAATTTTAATGACCAACCTTCATTAACGATCCTGCCATTTCACCCAACTTTATATGCAGCAAATTTCCGATCAGCGGTAGAGGCGTTGGACCTGGAGGAAGGTTACGTTTCCTGTACATTTGGTTCCATGTCAGGTACATGAAAATGCTGGTTATGACCAGAAGGAGGAACGTTCCTACCCCAATGGTATCCATGGAGATTTATTTTTCTTCTGACTCCCTAAAATGATAAAGTTTAAAGGGACATTAAAAACTTTGAGATTGTAATATAAAATGATAAATTATATATATATACAGGTGGCCCTCGTTTTACAACGGTTCAATTTACACCGTTTCAGAATAGCAACCTTTTTTTCCAGTCATGTGACTGCTATTGAAAAGCATTGAGAAGCAGTGCATTTATTAAAATAGCCAGTAGGTGGAGCTGTCCGCTTGTGTTGCAGCAAAGCCAAGCAAGCTGAAATTAATCAGTTTAACCAGACCTGAGCTATTGAGCAGATTTCAAAGGAACAAGATCTCCCTGTCTATAAATCAGTCCAGATTGGAATGCATAGAAAGAACTGTTTGCAGAAAAATGCAAGTGAAGTCTGTGTTGTGTGATTATTTTATTAGGTTTATAATGCTGTTTAGCATTTAAAGTCTTCATTTCAAAGCTTTAAAAATAATGTATTAGGTGTTACTTATGACAATTTTGAGAGGGGCCTGGAACCTATCTCCCTCACTTCTCATTGACTTACATTATAAACTAGGTTTCAATTGACAATGGTTTCAATTTACAACCATTCCTTCTGGAACCTAACCCCGGCGTAAACTGAGGGCTACCTGTATATATATACACTTTTCAGCTCCTGTTGGAAATGGAAGTATATTCCACTCAGCCATTGGGTGCACACTCTAGTGACCTATTTATAACTGTCTCTAATTAGCCACTGCAGAGAGGGTAACCTAAGTTACAACATAGCAGCTCCTATTGTTTTATAGACACATAGGAGTAGATTTATCAAATGTCGGGTGGACAAGATTCACTGTAGCAGAACATGTCCGCCCGTCATCGATAAATCCCGACAGCATACGCAGTCGGCATTTATCATTGCACAAGCATTTCTTGTAAAATGCTTATGCAATACCGCCTCCTACATATTCACGGCCAATTGCCAGCTAGCAGGGGGTGTCAATCACACAAAAACACATCAGTAAGCCAATAATATGAGGTATATTTGTGCAGCCACCAATCAGCAGCTAGCTTCCAGCTCCTGAGCCTACTGTATGCTTTTCAGTAAAGGATACTAAGAGAATATCCAATTTACTTATCTTACAGAATCAGGAAGATTTTTGAGTTTCATGTCCCTTTTATCATCAAGGAGATTTAAAGGAACAGTCTACACCAGAATTTGTATTGTTTAAGATAGATAATCCCTTTATTGCCCATTTCCCAGTTTTGCTTAACCAACACGGTTATATTAATATAATTTTTACCGCTGTGATTAACTTGTATCTAAGCCTCTGCTGACTGCCTTCTTATTTTAGATCTTGTGACAGACTTGCATTTTAGCCAATCAGTGCTAACTCATAAATAACTCCATGGATGTGAGCACAATGTTATCTAAATGACACACATGAACTAGCACCCTCTAGTTGTGAAAAACTGTCAAATGCATTAATATAAGAGGTGCCCTACAAGGGCTAAGAAATAAGCTGCATATCCTATCTGAATCATGAATGTTTATTATTGACTAGACTGTCTCTATTTTTTATGGATTCAAACAAAGTGAAAAGTCACTTGTACCAGATCTAAGGTCTAATTAGGGCATATTGCTGGCATGAGGGAAATGCAGGGACTGTGTGTATGATCTAGGGGCTCACTACTTGAGTATTTAGGAGGGGATGCAGAGACATGAATATATCACTTGTGAAGGGGTATGGACATAAAATAGATCTTCCCACATCTGTTTATTTCATACAAAAATAAAATCTAAATCTAACTTTCTTTTTAAACAACTTTGGATCCTTCTAAAACCAAACCATGTATAATATAGACAGGCACACACATATACAAGTATTTCTTATATAAACGTATCTACGCAACGCTGGATCCAATACTTATAAACAAAAGCATCTGGATTATGCCAGAAACTTTTTTTTTTAAGACAGCCAGATCCAGCCTGTTTTCCAATAGAAAAACACAAATGCGACAATGCTTGATCCAATGTTTCTTTACACAAAAACATATTGATCCAGCCATACATAACTTGTTTGTCTTTCTTTACAGATCCATAACTAATTTACACAAAAAAACACACAAATCCAGGTGTTTGCCAAATAAACACATGCAAGCACTCCTGTTTGTACAAAAAAACCCACATACATACATGTTTGGGTGTATTTATTTAAATTAAACATGAATTTAGAAATGTTTACATAACCAAGTTAATTTTAAAAGGATCCATGATTTATTTTTGTATGAAAAAACACATAAATCTTAGTTTACTCACTTATTTAAAGGGACATTATACACTAGATTTTTCTTTGCATAAATGTTTTGTAGATGATCTATTTATATAGCCTAAACAGTTGTTGTTGTTTTTTTCAAAAAATGTATAGTTTTGCTTATTTTTAAATAACATTGCTCTGATTTTCAGACACCTAACCAAGCCCCAACGTTTTAGGAGAATACTGATGTATACCTACTCCAGCTTGCTTCTGTTTGTGTAAAGGGTCTTTTCATCTGCAGAGGAAGGGGGTGTCTGCTACTTTTTTGCTATATAGCCACTTTCAGTGGGTGTTCCAGATAACCTTTTCAACAGAGCTAAACTGGGAGCTTCTAAGTTTTTAAACAGTTTTATACTGAATTTTTAGATCAGTATCTGTGCATATTATTCATTACTGTAGTTTCTATTACATGCAGTTATATGAAGATTGGTGTATATTGTCTCTTTAACTAGTTAAAGACCCATTATCATCTGTTTAATTCTGCAGAACTTTTTACGCTGCGCTCCTGCAAAATTCCTGAGGACAAAGGCAGTGGAAATTATTAACCCTATAAATGGAAATGAATATTTAAATGTTTAAGGGGACATAATAAAAATGTTTGCTTTACATGTGTATATTTCATATTACTAACGCAGTAAATGTTAATGCTGTTACATTTTAAAGTATAAATATAATAAACTATTACCTTTTTTTGCAGAAATCCGTCCCTTTCGTCTCACTTTCAAAACACCCAATTTTTTTATTTATTTTTTTCACTGATACCTGGGGTCCAATCAGCAGTAACTTGCAACTGGACTTCTGGAGTGCACACACGAAAAGGAATGATGGTAATGTTGCTAAACTAAGCTAAAAAGTAGCCTAATGCAATCAAAATAGTGATAAAATACTGCCGATCCCTGTAAAGTAAATCAAATTCTGGGCACGCTTTATGATGGGGGCGGAGTCTGTGTGGTTACCTAGGCAACCATAAAGTGTCCTGTATGTAGAAGACCTTGGGCAGTATTTTTTTTTTTCATTGAGCCAAGCAGAACTATATTAGCTTCATAACAAAATAATAATAATAATCATACAATGCTGCTTGTTTTAGAGAAGCTAACATAAGTGTAAATAGCCTTTCAAAAATTCATTAAATGATATGTTAAAGGGATATAAAACCCTTTTTTTCATGATTTAGATAGAGCAAATATGATTTGTTTTATTGTTATCCTTTGTTGAAGGAGCAGCAATGCACTACTGGGAGATAGCAGAACATCAGGTAAGCCAATGGAAAAAGCATATAAGTGAAGCCACTAGCAGCTAGCTCCAGGTTAAAGGGACAGTCTACTCCAGAAATTGTGATATTTAAAAAGATAGATAATCCCTTTATTACCCATTCCCCAGTTTTGCATAACCAACACAGTTATATTAATACACTTTTTACCTCTGTGATTACCTGGTATCTAAGCCTCTGCAGACTTCCCCCTTATCTCAGTTCTTTTGACAGACTTGCATTTTAGGCAATCAGTGCCCTCTCATAAGTAACTCTACGGACGTGAGCACAATGGTATCAATATGGCACACATGAACTAATCCCCTCTAGCTGTGAAAAATTGTCAAATGCATTCAGAAAAGAGGTAGATGCGATCGCTTGAGCACAATTTAAATAAACGTACGTCAGGATAGCGCAACCTCAAAGCTCTGGTCAACTGTTACAAAAAAGTGTTACAAAACACAATTGAGATATTAAAGGTTTAGTTGTCTGAAGTGGGTATGTTTATTTTATCCCTTTATATCTCTCACGTCTATTTTATTTCTATTATGTTAATGTTTATTTTATAATATCCCTTTTCCTTCTTCATCTATAGTCCAAGAGTGCAGGACTGGACATTTATTTTATGGGAAAAGGTTTGGCGTTGCGTGTAATTCTACAAAACTCAAAATAGTGTTGTTTATAAGATGTGTTGTATAGCACTTGAGGCATTTTGTTCTGTCTGCAAAATGTTTGAATTATATATATATAGGTATAGCGATATATTGTACCAAAATACTATCAGATGTATGTAGAAATATGTATAAATTATAAAATATAATATATCATGTCGGGTTAGCACACGAGAATATGCGATCGGGTTTGCGCACAAGTAGGGTGTTAGGTTTTTTCATCATTTTTTGCTCCATTGACTTCTATGTGGGAATACATTAACACAGGCGCAATATTCTAACTTCGTAGCTTTTTGTACGCATCAGGTTAGCGCACGAGCATACACTTTTAAGATTAAACTTGTAACACGAGCGCTACCCGATGTGTGCAAAAAACTAACTTCCAGTGGAGTAAGCGCGAGATGGGGAACGTTAATCTGGCCCTAAGTGGTCAATCATAATCCTTTAAAAAGAAACTAATGTTTTTCAACAGAAAACCACGATTAAAGTTAAAGTAGATTTTTGGATAAATTCAACTTCCCTGTCTATATAGGAAATCTCAGTTACATATAATGATAAAGTGCAAAAGAAACTCTGTTCAAGGTACTGGAAGTGACAAATCCCCTCCTATACATAATAGCTCAACTTGATTTCATACACTCTTTCATTGCAAATACTGCATGATGCCTTTAAAGGGATGCCTTTTTTATATGCACACTATCTGAGGCCCCAGTTCCTACTGAGCATGTTCAAAAATGCACAGTATATACGTATATGCCTTTTGTAATTGGCTGATGGCTATCACATGACACAAAGGGAAGGAATATTAGATTAAAGGGCCACTAAACCCAAAATCTTTCATTCATGATTCAGATAGAACATACAAATTTAAACATTACAATTTACTTCTATTATTTATTTTGCTTCATTTTTTAGATATCCTTATTTGAAGAAAAAGCAATGCACATGGTGAGCCAATCACATGAGGTTTCTATGTGCAGCAACCAATCAGCAGCTACTGAGCATATCTAGATATGCTTTTCAGCAAAGAATATCAAGAGAATAAAACAAATTAGATAATAGAAGTAAATTAGAAATATGTTTAAAATTGCATTCTCTTTCTAAATCATGAAAGAAAAAAATGTGGGTTTCATGTCCCTTTAACTATGGCATTTTCCACCACATATTCCACTAATCATTTTAAATTTAAAGTAAGTGCTATTGGATTGTCTTTTTATTGTGTCTTTGTGAATTATCCAATTCTTCTGGAATTCTACTGTACCCTGTACGTCGCTGGTCTTTCTATGGGGCTTGCATTTTTAATAGCCTTAACTTTGTGGTGTTAAGAGGTTAATGGTGAAGATAGACATATAGAAATGTTAGAATATTATTGGGAATTAGTGATAATCTAATTATTTATTGTAACCAAAAAAACAACAACTTTCCGACCAGCAATGTACAGGGTAAGTCATGGCCGTTAAGGGGTTAATGGTAAAGATCAATATTTAGAAATGTTAGAATATTATTAGGAATGAGTGATGATCTAATTATCTATCTTTTGCCACCCCATGTCTCATCCAATTGTTCCCCTCTCCCCATCTTATGGTTACCACTTTTAAAAGTGTATAAAAGCACTCTGTGTACATGTGTATTTTAGCTGACATGACTAAGGGCCAATATGAGGCCTGAAACATTTTCCTTCTACCCATGTTCCCCTTTCCCCATCTTATGGTTACTCTGCCCTGTTTTCAAAGATAAAGTTATATATTTTTGTTGCCATAACAGTGTATAAAAGGACTGTGTACTGTGTACATGTACGTTTTAGCAGACATGACTAAGGGCCAATTGGTGGCATGAAACGTTGTTCCTCCACCTGTATTGTGGAATTAATAAAGGATTTCTACTTTTCCAAATGAGGCTGAATTCCATTTCTTTGGATTGAAGTAATTGTTTTCAAAGCTACAGTATCTCACAGAAGTGAGTACACCCCTCACATTTTTGTAAATATTTTATTATATCTTTTCATGTGACAACACTGAAGAAATGACACTTTGCTACAATGTAAAGTAGTGAGTGTACAGCCTGTATAACAGTGTAAATTTGCTGTCCCCTCTAGATAATATTGTGCTCACGCCGGTGGAGTTACTTATGAGACGGTACTGATTGGCTAAAATGCAAGTCAAAAGAACTTAGATAAGGGGCAGTCTGCAGAGGTTTAGATACAAGGTAATCACAGAGGTAAAACATATATTATTATAACCATGTTCTTTATGCAAAGCTGGGGGTTGAGTAATAAGGGGATTATCTATCTTTTTAAACCAGACATCCTCATACTTGGCCCTCCAGAGGTTTTGGAACTACATTTCCCATGATGCTCAGCCAGCTTATATGAGCACCATGGGAAATGTAGTTCCAAAACCTCTGGAGAGCGAAATTTGAGGATGTCTGTTTCAAACAATAAAAAATCTGGAGTAGACTGTCCCTTTAATCAAAATAAGTTTGAGAGGACATGAAAAGGTTAACAAACTAGAAAGAGATATATTTCACTCTTATTGTGTCACATTAATGAATATTAACATAATAAGTTAGTTTGTTTTTTTTTGCTTTTTTTTTTTTAATAAAGTTTGTGTTACTTTTACAGCATGGTCTGTTCTCAGTATCTTTAAAACTAGGTTGGAGCAGTTTAAGGCTGAGTGTAATGTAATTATAACTACAGCACTTGCCAATAGAAAAACCCTGGAGGGAAAGGTTAGTTTAGCAGGACAAATATTACTTGCTCTAACAATACAGAACAAATACATAGTGCTTGGGAAGGGTGTAGTGGGTTATTTTTTTAAATTAAATATCTCGCTGATTAAAAGATTATTGCTGAATATTTAAATGTCCCAACGGAGGGTAAAACAGAAATATATATTTATACTGTATATATGTGTATATATATGTGTGTATATATATATATATATATATATATATATATATACACATCTCAAACAGATGTACATTAATATTTCCAACTTAATATGAGGAGAATCCACAGCTTCATTCCTTACTTGTGGGAAATACAGAACCTGGCCACCAGGAG
This sequence comes from Bombina bombina, assembly GCF_027579735.1. Lineage (NCBI taxonomy): Eukaryota > Metazoa > Chordata > Amphibia > Anura > Bombinatoridae > Bombina > Bombina bombina. Next base: position 499,591,987 of record NC_069505.1, read on the forward strand.
GAGGCAAAGATACCCCAGTCAAAGGCTTAAATACCTCCCCCACTCCCCTCATCCCCCAGTCATTCTTTGCCTTTCGTCACAGGAGGATGGCAGAGAAGTGTCAGAAGATTTGGAGTAGTCTCTTATGGAGGGTAGTACTCTTCGGTATGGGACTGGAGTTTTAAGTAGTTTTGTCAGCCTCTCAGTGAGAGCATTGATGAATGTTAGGGTCTGGAGATGCAGGGAGAGTCTTTCTGCGAAACCATCCAGACTCATATTAACAACTCCTAAGCAATCAGTATTGACGAGTTTCACTGCCTGCTTCTATCACTCAAGTCCATGTCAGGTACGATGCTACAAGACTGTCAAACTTGAGCTTATATGATAACGTAAGAAGACAGGGTCACAGTGTGACTCCCTTATCTGTATGGAATCAAGGGCTAATATATCCGGAAGGAGATTATTGAACAGGGGGGATTTATGCATAATTTGCTTTATTATGTTTTATGCTGCGACATGCGGACGCTCAGGCAGACTTTTTTGTTTTTGGATAACTGCGTAGCCTGTTATATTTGGCACATTTTTTTCCTGGAACAGGGGCGGTCCTGCATGGCACACCATGTGACTGGGTGTGGTCTCTTTGATTTCCTCTTTCCTGAGCGTGCGGTTTACAGGAGACAAAAGTGGTTTCTCTGTGGGGCCTGGGTCATAGGAGGTGCTGATTGCCCCGGCCATTGGGGGTATAAAGGTGCCATTTATCCTTTTCTATAGTTCATCTTAAAATCACAAGCTATGGAGGACTCTGATACGTTAGAGGGTACTCCCTCTTTACTAAAATCTAATACCTGTTTTTATTGTGAGGATGCTATGATATACCCGCCTGCTCAGTTATGTTCCACATGCTTTGATAAAGTACTTATATCTAAAAAAGCCAAGATGTTTTGTACCACTGAGCCGTCCACCTCTGAGGGATCTCCATCCTGTGAGGTGCGTTCCCTGCAATCATCTCCTACTACACATGCAGCTCCCCATTGCACTGCTAATCCTCCTTCGGAGGGGCCCTCTTACCGCCAGACTTTACTAAACAGTTACAAACGGCAGTGTCTGTGGCCTTTTTTACCTTTCCCTGCTAAGCGCGAGTGAAAGGTCAAATATTGCTATCCTTCTCAGGGGTCATCTACCAACTTGTTGGATTTAATGTACAAAGAAACAGGGTAGGGGGGCAGAGTAAATATCGGACAGGTAATTCCAATATGTTGCTTCACTTGTATAGAGTGAAGAATACAATTATTAATAATTTAAACCTTATTGAAATGGGAATATAAACCTGTAGCAGAGACTGGACAAAGAACTAGCAAACTAATTGTAAAAAAAGGTTTTACAATAGAGTGTAAGAGGTCTAGCTCTACAAAAGGAGGAAAAATTATACGAAACTCTGCAAAACTAGTGGAAAATAAATGGGTATATCATTCCATTACATTCACACTGTTAAACTTTAATAAGGGATAAAAAACATCCACGAATGATCATTCATACACAACAACATTAGGCTAAATATAAAAACACTTATACCAGAGGGCGATAATAATATATCTCTTGAAAATATTGTAGTGCCAATGGATCAGCCAACAGTGATATATTTAACTATATAATAAGCCCTTACAATCCGAGGGCTAAATTTACATTTACTTTTAAAGTATAATTCTGCTGAACTGAGTAGGCAAATAATGATTATGCTAGAGAATTATGTTAGACCATGGTAAGCAAAGTTAAAACACAAAGGAGAGACAAAGCTACTCCTAAGGACACCTGACACGCGTTTCACAGAATGCTTACTCAGAGGGGGTGCGGTCTGCTGCTGTTGCACATTATTTATGATTGAAGAAGCCCCACCTCACTGTTGGATAGGAGCCCAGGAGTGACATCATGCTGTGTGATAGGCTGAAAGACCTGCTACTTCCCACTGAACACAAATCGTAGCAGAGCATCACTTTAGCTCTACATATAAGAAGGGGTGTGCTAGGGAGGGCGGTGTCAGCACATTGCAGGAGCCAATCGGAAAATTACCAGTACGGCATCAGAGGGGGGTGTGTGTGATGATGTGTGATTGCACTCGTCGCTATTGGGTGATCATGTTTACATGGAATTAGTTACAAATATAACCTTTATTGTGAGGATAATGTATGATCACAAGGATATATAATATACTAACTATCATGTAACAAATACAATCTTTATTGCGTGATAGATATGTGATCACAGGGATACGTGAAGAACAGAGTCCCTCCAGCATATACGATCCATATTATATACTCTCAAAAAAAAAAAAAGTGGAGAACTAGCTCCTTTCAGTGACAGTGTGGAACATCTAACACTTATTCCTATTCAGAAGCATATTTCTGAAAAGCACACTACAGTATGTAAAAATCTGGATAAGTCACCATGTCTTACATATGTAGTATCAGACAGGTTATTGCCATATATTATTAAGGATCTTATGTGTATACACTCTTGAATATATCTTACTAGGGCCCTTCAAATATTTTTGTTGGAAAGGTTAATATTGGTACATGATCACGTTGAATTGTGGGCCCTAATTTACATGTATACTAATGGATGGTGTTACTCAGTTATATGTACTAATTGACTGCTTTACCGTCTACTTATATGAAAAATAAAAGCTTTGTTTATTATATAAATCATACCATAGTGGAAAGCAGAGCATTAGACATATCAAAATGAGGTGGATAGTCTATACAATCCAGTATTACAAGAGACTGTATAGATTTATCCATATTATTGTATACATTTGTATTCTTGCGCTAGTAACCTTGCGATCTATCATATCCCTGAAGTAATAAAATCAAGTCATATATTACTACAAGATAGAGTAATATGGAATCCTCATTTTTACATAACAGTAGATATCTACAATTTAAAGATGTATCTTACAATATGAATAGTTCCCACTGGATTACTGAGTATTGATCTTGTGAAGTAACGATATGGTCCTAATTCATGACATAACAAAACTAATAATGGTATAAAACGATATTATAATAGTAGTGTGAAACTGCAGGGTCTATGGAACAACATAGAAATTACTTGGTATGAATGTGAAGGCGATGTTTAATATTCAAATATATTAAGGAGGGGAGCCATGATCTTATGTGACAATGCTCTGATAGGGCTCATCATCTAACATGAGAGGGAAGAAATTCATCCTATTCATGGCATAGGACCTATTTAAGGATTAATACATTACCATAGTGATAAAATATATCAGATGAAGTGAGGTTGTTGAGATAATATATATATATAAAAAGAAAATATATATATAAATAATAAGTGAAAGTGACAGCACTAGTGACAAGCCCGCACCAAAAAATGCGGAAAAATGTGAATTCAAGTGAATATTATGAAGACTATAAAAAATATAATAACTAAAATCTTGGTGGTTATGTTAAGAGTAAAGGGTCAATATTATATTGAAGGACTATATCAGACAGTGAAGACATAAAGTGTCTTATATATATGTGAAAAAATTATTAAAATCATTCATGCCATGAGGTTTTACTGTATTAAGTAAGTAGATCCATTTACATTCCAACTTAAGTAGTGTTTTTTCAATGTTGCCCCCTCTTGTTCCTAAAGACACTTTTTGTATTACTGTATATTTCAATCCTGTAGTTGTACTATTGTGATGTGATTGAAAATGTTTGGCTACAGACGTAATTTTCTTGCCTTTGTCAGCATCTTTGATTGCATTTTTTATGTTATTTGCATGTTCAAGAATGCGTACCCTGACCTCTCTTGTGGTCATTCCAACATAGGCCATCTTACATGGACAAAAGAGTACATAAATGACTCCTATAGTTCTGCAGGAAAAATGAGATGTTAATTTGTAAATCTTGCCAGTTCTCTCTGTTAGTGTTTTAGTTTTCCATACGTATTTACATGCTGTACATGTGCTATAGGGATACATTACTGGATCAGCATCCTTTTTCTTAGCTGATCGTACAAAATGACTAGATACTAATTTGTCTCTTAGGTTAGTTGGTCTCTTATATCTTACTGATACCTTTTCACCAATTATGGAATTTAGAGTAGTATCATTTTGTAATATTTTCCAGTGATCATTGATTATTTTGGTCACCTGTGACATCTGGGTATTATATGTCGTTATCAGTCTTGGATAAGGATCATCTGAAGTTTTATCTTTTGGTACCAACAATTTATCTCTTGTGATTTAAAATGATTTGTACTTTGCATTTTTGACAGATTTCTTACTATATCCTTGTAAGATAAGTCTCTGCATTAATGCAGTACTTTCTGTCATGTATATTTCATTACTCGAGCAGTTCCGGCGTAGGCGCAAAAATTTGCTGTAGGGTATCGCCTTCAGGGTGCTGGGTGGGTGGGCACTGGAGTTATTTAACAATGTATTTGTCGCTGTTTCTTTACGATATATGCTGGTATTAATAAATCAATCTTCGTTCTTAAATATGGTCAGGTCCAGGAAGTAAATTTTCTGTTGATTTGCTGAATAAATCAATCTTATATTCTTGTTGTTGTTATTTAATGTATTCATGAATTCTTCTAATTCATCAAAAGTACCTTCCCAGATAAATAAGATGTCGTCTATGTACCTTATCCATATTGGTATATGGTCAGTATAGGTTTTTAATTCATCAGAAAATACACAAAACAGTTCCCAGTGTCCCAAGAATAAGTTAGCGTAAGTTGGCGCGCAGGCCGTACCCATTGCGGTACCCTGTGTCTGCAGATAGTATCTGTCATTAAATGTAAAAAAATTGTGAGTCAAGATGAATTGTAGTAATTTGATTATAAATTTGTTGTGTTCCCTGTTATCACACATATTGGTGGATAAAAAATATCTGATGGCTTCAATTCCATCACTATGTCTAATGTTAGTATATAGGGATTCCACATTGGCTGTTACCAACCACATCTCATCTGTTAATTTAATATTCTGTACAATCTGGAGTACTTCCATAGTATCACATACATATGAGGGTAAAGTTGTTAAATACTCTCTCAATCTTAAATCAACAAATTTGCTGGCCTTTTCTGTAAAATTTTAATTTCCAGAGACTATAGGTCTGCCTGGTGGAATATTAGGGTCTTTGTGTACTTTTGGGTACATAGTGGCAATTTTGGGGTTTTCCTTGATCAGGTACTTTTTTTCAGAATTGGAAATTATGTTTCTTTCCCATGCTAGTTTAACCAGATTATTATACTGTGTCAAATACGAACTTTGAGGATTCAAAATAAGTTGTTTGTAACAGGTAGAGTTAGATAATTGCTTAGTGGCTTTATCTATGTACATGTGCTGAGGCCAGAGAACCACATTTCCACTCTTATCCGATGGCTTTATAATAATATCATGCCAGGATTTAATATCTTTTAATGCCTGGAATTCTGATGACGTCAGATTATTTTTGATGTTATAAATTGGTAGCTGTTCAATCTTTTGACAGACCATTTTGCAAAATACTTGCATCTCAGGAGACATAGATAATGGTGGTGCGTAGGTAGATTTAGGTTTCAAATTAGATTTCCAAATATTAATGTCAAATATTAATTGTACATCTAAACCCTCCTCTGTCAATTCCTATAGAATATCTACAGTGACTATGTCTTCTGCATTCAAAATATTAGGATTATAAGCATATATTTTTTTCAATAATAATTTTCTAGAGAATAGATGGATATCTTTTATTAATTCAAATTTATTCAATGAATTAACTGGACAGAAGGATAATCCTCTAGAAAGTACTGAGATATGTGCCTGATTAAGTGTATGGTCTGATAGATTAATTATCCTTAGTTGTTCATCTTAATCTTGGAGAAGGGACTTAATTCCCTTCCTGGATTGTCTGACTGGGCCTGAGAATTGCCATTTGTTCCCCCTGGAGTTGTGAGATACTGTCGGATTGGTCTGCATGGTGGAAGCATTCACATTGTGAGGGGCAATCGATAAAAAAGAGGCCGAAGTAGTGGTGGATTGTACTGTGCTATGTGTTTTAGGTCTTACTGATGTGGTGTTAGTGGCATTTACAGTCTGTTCATTAACAATGCTGGTATCAGATTCAACATCAGAGATATCGGATTTGCTTTCGGCGCTGCTTTCTTGTTGTTGGACCAAATATCTGTTGGTTCTACTCCTAAATGTCGTGTTATTGCGCCAGCGATATACTTTTTGGCTCTGAAAGTCTTCAATATCCCTTTGTAATTTCTGTTTCTTAGTAGCTATTATTTCTAGCTTAAGCTTGCCTAGTTCTTTCTGATATTTATCATACTTAGTTTTGTATTCAATTATATCATCAAATTTAGATAACTGATCATGATTGTACTCTTCAATTTCTGTATCTAATTTTGTTAGCTCCAACTTATCATGTTTGATTAATATCTGAATAAGTTTTAATGAACATTCAAGACAGTGCAGTTTCCCACTGTTTAACTAATCATCATTATGAAGGGTGAAGGCAGGGAAAACCTTCATCCTTAACTCTCTTGGTATTATATTTCTTTCTGTATATTTCTCAAAGAAGTGTCAGTTCCACCACCTCTTTGATTGTTTGTATAGTGTTTGATGTAATTTGCACAGTACATTGTCTAATTCTCCCTCATTTATTTGAATATTTTCTCTTGTGGAGACATTGAAAATTGAGTTTAACTCTTGTAATCTTTTCTGATGGCGATTAGCCATATAATTTTGAATATCCATAGTGTTTATGTGTGTAGCGGGTCTCGGTACCCCAGACTGGGTATACCCACTAAAGTCAGCTTCCTCCCACCAAACGCCAACCCATGAACCTCCACTGGATACCTGCCGCTATTAGAATAATGGCCGCTGCTAGTTGTTATAGCTACCCCCAAGAACATTAGCCAAGACTGAATGCTTGAGGGTCAAAATAGGAACTGCTTTATTGCACAGAAAACACAGCTTTTATACATTTCCAACAAAAGGGGGGTAGTTATAACATATATTATACAATGAGACAAACATCAGACAATGGTTAGTTAAACAAGATTCTAATCACATCCTGACTTACAAAAGGACAATGGATGACTCACACAATAACAGAAAGACAATTCACACCTAGACTAGATATAGAGACACATAACAGCAGGAGGTCTCAGCATTGGGTGGTCTGTGCTGTGTGTAATCTCCTGCTCTGTGTCTCACACCTAGACTATAAGATCAAACATTCTGAGTCTAGGGGGGTGGTGGTTGGAGCAGGCAATACTGAATTGGGCTGTCACCTTTTACTCCAACAAAACACAGGAATCCCAACTCTGTATCAGTTCCCTCCAGTCCTCAGAGTCTCTTGGAATTGATGGAAACTGTGTAAACCTGAATCCAGGGTAAAATCACTCCAAATGTACCCTGGGCACCCACCTCCCAAATCATAAGTTCCTGGGTCCATATTCGGTGGGAAGGAGGCTGGCCTGCAGTCCTCTCCAAGTACAAAAGTAACGGAAGCTTCCGTTACAATGTGTATTACACAAATATACCCCCTGAACAGGCTAAACCCAAGGGTAACCCTTAGGTATATTCTCCCAAAAGAACAATAGTTTAATGTACAAAGAAACAGGGTAGGGGGACAGAGTAAATATCGGACAGGTAATTCCAATATGTTGCTTCACTTGTATACAGTGAAGAATACAATTATTAATAATTTAAACCTTATTGAAATGGGAATATAAACCTGTAGAAGAGACTGGACAAAGAACTAGCAAACTAATTGTAAAAAAGGATTTACAATAGAGTGTAAGAGGTCTAGCTCTGCAAAAAGAAGGAAAAATTATACGAAACTCTGCAAAACTAGTGGAAAATAAATGGGTATATCATTCGATAACATTCACACTGTTAAACTTTAATAAGGGATAAAAAACATCCACGAATGATCATTCATATACAACAACATTAGGCTAAATATAAAAACACTTAAACTAGAGGGCGATAATAATATTTCTCTTGAAAATATTGTAGTGCCAATGGATCAGCCAACAGTGATATATTTAACTATATAATAAGCCATTACAATCTGAGGGCTAAATTTACATTTACTTTTAAAGTATAATTCTACTGAGCTGAGTAGGCAAATAATGATTATGCTAGAGAATTTAGTTAGACCATGGTAAGCAAAGTTAAAACACAAAGGAGAGACAAAGCTACTCCTAAGGACCCCTGACGCGCATTTCATTGGGTCCATGGCCCAAGTATAATGTAATGCTCATGGGATATTTCCCTATCAGACCAAACTTGGCCAGTAGTCATCTTATCACTGCGTCAAGTGGAAGGATAAGGAAATATCCCAGAACAAAGTGAGTTTAAGAAATGAGGTAAGCTGTACTCATGGTAGACAGTCCTTCACGGCAATAAGATTAAGGCAGAAAATGGTCAGAGACAGGCAGAGTTTGGCAATAGAAAGGCAATCCAGCACTCTAGCAGTTCAGGGGTAAACCAATAGAATGGTCAGGAACAGGCAGAGGTCAGCAACAAAAGGTAATCCAGCAGTTTACCAGTTCAGGGGTAAACCAATAAAATGGTCAGGAACAGGCAGAGGTCAGCATCAAAAGGTAATCCATCAATTTAGCAATTCAGGGGTAAACCAGGCAGAGTAGTCAGACAGGCAGAGTTCAGCAATGATAAAGCAATCCAGCAATTTAAGGGTTAAACAGGCAGAGTAGTCAGACAGGCAGAGTTCAGTAACAATAAGGCAATCCAGCAATTCAAGTAATAAAGCACCTAGGAGCACACACAGTAACACCTATACTTGGGCAATGAATGCAGGAAACAGAGGTACTTACATAGGGGTGGATTCACGCCAGGGAGGGCACCCAGCTGCAATCAGGACCGGCATCAGAGTAGCTTGACATGCAGCGTTGACGTCATTGCCGCTCACCAGAAGCAACTGCCGCATCCAAAACAACGGCCGCCGCGTCCATGGCAACGGCCATGACAACAGAGGAAGCGGAGTCCGTAACCAGAGCGGCATGACAGATATAAAATACAACATTTTGTTATGTGAAGAACATTGGAATGCAAAATATTAATATTTTTATGTTGGGTTAGTGCACTTGAGAATATCTGATCGGGTTTGCATGCGAGTAGGGTGTTTTTCCCCCCCCCACCATTTTTGCTCCATTTACTTCTATAAAGAAATATGTTAAGGCAGTCACAATATTATAACTTTGGCTTTTTGCACACAGTGGTTAGAGCCCAAATAAAAACTTTTTACTTTCAACTTTTAATACGAGTGCTACCTGAAATGCGCAAAAAAATTACTTCTAGCGGAGTTAGCTTGCAAGTGGGAGCAATAATTACTGCTCCACTCGTAACCTGGCCCTATAAGTTAAATGCAGGTATATAGATAGCTAACATTACATTGGGCGACCTGGTAGATTCTGAATGGATTTATGTATTTTAGGTAGTATGTAAAATAAAGGTATCTTGGGGAATTCTGGCAAAAGGAAATTAAATTGTTCATTAAATAAACTTTTGTTCTTAGCCTCTGGTAAGATCATTTTAAACTCATCTTATAAAAAATGTAGTCAAGAACCAATAAGATTTTATAAGTAATCTTTGATGTAAAGATTATTGTCCAAGATCACTATATGTTATACTCTGTTATTTTCTAGTTTTTTTTTAAAGTTTGTCTCTTTTTTTCTGTCAAATTATAATTAACTTTTTTTATTTTTTTAATCTTTTATATTTCTGATATCTTCCAGCACTAGAGTCTCAAAAGTTTCTAACAGGGGGGGCTTCTTTATATTTTGGACAGAAGGTAGATTTATTTTTTAAACTGAGTATTTGTATTCTTTGTTGTCTTTATGATTCAAATCTTGTACTTGTTTTTCTAAAAGGTATTTTAAAAAATCTTTTTAAAGGAACAGATACATTTTTGTACGTCTATATAGTTGTCAGCTTTATTTAGTTTCTTTGTTGGTGCAAATAAAAGGCCTTAGCCAAACTCCTTTTCTGATAATTTGTTAATTCTAATGTTTCTCATTTTACCCCTTCCTCTTTTTCTAAAAGCCTTCTTTTGTTTTTTTGTCTTCCTAAAATAACTGTTCTCCTTTTGCTTGGTGACCCCTGACTAAAAAAAATACCATTAGTTTTTTTCTTATTTATGTTTGAAGTAGAAGGTGCTAAATGTTCATTGTCTTTGGCGGTTAAATCTCTGAGAGGGAAAAACCTTTTTGTTATTTCTAAATCACCTATTGGTCTATGGGCTGACAGTGGCTACATATTCACCCCTGTCCGCCCGACCTCTCCTCTGGTGGGCAGCAATCCACTGCCTACATTTAACATTGCACATGACTGCTCCTTTGCACTTGCGTGTAACCCCGCCCCCAGTCCGCACACAGCCAATCACATGCAGACAGGAGCTGTCAATCTCCCCGGTCGGAGGAGGTGGAGAATAGGGTAGGGAAGCAGTGGTCTGATGACCGCTGCTTGATAAATACTGACTGCAGGTTCGCTTGTGGGAACCTGCAGGGAAAGGGGGGGAGAAGGGCTTGATGAATTGAGCCCTATATGTAGTGTTGTAATTATTTGTATCTTTTTGCTTATACCTATTAGAATTAATCCTATTAATTATGGTACATTCATTATCTTTGGTTCTGAGATTTGAACGGTCTGTCCAATCGTCCCTAGTGATAGGCTTTTTTATATCCATTTAATTAAGGACCATCTCTATAGTATCTATGAGTGTATCTAGGTTTAGGATCAGACAGACAACCTGTTACTCCTGATTTCATATGTTCTTACATCTGTTTTTAATGGTTCCATTTTATGTTCTCTATTCATTCCTTCAAATCTGTTTCTCCATTTATATGTAGTGAAAGTGATTACACCATCATTATTATGAAAATGTTGTCAGTCTTCACTATCCCTTTACCTTTTGTTTATTTTGGTTTCTTTAAGTTCTTTTTTAGTATTTCCCATTCATTCTTTAATATTTATCCCTCATTCTATATATTCTTTAAATCAAAGAGATAGTAAACACCAAAAAATTGCATTGTATCAAAAGCTAAATAATCCCTTTATTTGGCATTCCCTAGTTTTGCATAACCAACACTGTTATATTAAGATACTTTTTACCTCTGTAATTACCTTGTATTTAAGCTTCTGCTGACAGCCTCCTTATCTCAGATCTTTTGACAGACTTGCATTTCAGGCAATTAGTGCTCACTCTTAAATAACTACATGTGTGTGAACACGTTATCTATATGGCACACATGAAATGACACCCTCTAGCTGTGAAAAACTGTCAAATGTATTCAGATAAGAGGCGGCCTTCAAGGGCTTAGAAATTAGCACGAGCCTACCTAGGTTTAGATTTCAACTAAGAATACCAATAGAACAAAGCACATTTGATGATAAAAGTAAATTAGAAAGTTGTTTAAAATTACATGTCCTATCTGAATCATGAAAGTTTAATTTGGACTTTACTATCCCTTTAATTTAGTTTAATTTCTAAATCTTTTATTTTGTTTCCTTATTTGATTAGATTATCACCTCTAAATTCCTTAATTAACTACATTAATGTAATGGAGGCTTCCTCAAATATCTATTGACTTTTTTTTAATAAAATGTTCATCCTCTGCTTTAAATGAACATAATTTTTTATTAAGCTTGGAACTAATTTTTCTTCAATATAATTTTACTCGAAATGCATATTCAATTTTATGTTTTAATTCCATGATCTCTACTGCAGAGCTCCCAACTGTTCCTATTTGAGAGGGACAGTCCCTGTCTATTCTGAGCTCTGTCCCACCCAGACGTTCATTTGTCCCCTATTGGCAGAATTTTCTTTAGCACCACCCATTGAGCACCTAGACACACCCACTGACATAGACAAACCCACAATCCTGCCCACTTACCACCCATGATCCCACCCCTCCCAACATAGCTCCACCTACAAAATATCAGGGACTCAGGATGTTGATGGGAGCCTGTCACTAATCAGCCACAAATGTAAGAAGGTATGCTACTGGGAGCTCGTTGAACATCTGGGGCACGATCCGATATACGGTGTAGTTTGCGGCGCAAGCGAGGGAACCCGCGTTGCCCGCAGTTTCAGCTCGCAACTCGAGCTATCCCATATACGGCGCCGTCAGATGCTAAAGTGCCGTAAGTCGGATAAACCAGCGATGTCAAGAAATCTGCGCAAGTACAAATTTCTGGCATCGCCAGTGACTTACGGCACGTTAGAAACTGCCGGCGCCTACAAAACCTGACTAAAGTCTAAATCACCCGCACTGTCTAACACGCCTCCCTAACATAGCCCGACACGTCTAACCCTCTATCCGCTATCCCCTCTCACTAGCCTAACAATAAAATATGTATTAACCCCTAAACCGCCGCTCCCAAACCCCGCCGCAACCTAATAAAGTTATTAACCCCTAAACCGCCGGCAGCTATATTAAATCTATAACCCCCTAAAGTGAGCCCCTAACACTGCCGCCATCTACCTTACCTACCCCCTAAAGTGAGCCCCTACCCCGCCGCTATCTATTTTAAAATTATTAACCCCTAATCTAATCCCCCTACCCTGCCGCCATCTCTATTAAATTATTTAACCCCTAAAATACTAAACTATCCCTACCACTAAACCTAAGTCTAACCCTACAAATAGCCCTGAAAAGGGCTTTTTGCGTGGCATTGCCCCAAAGTAAACTGCTCTTTTGCAAGCCCTTAAAAGGGCTTTTGGCGGGGCTTTGTCACAAAGTAATCAGCTCTTTTGCCTACAATCTAAATCTCCCTACACCGCTGCCACCTATAATAAATGTATTAACCCCTAATCTAATCTCCCTACACCGCCGCCAGCTATATTAAACACATTAACCCCTAATCTAATCCCCCTACACCGCCGCCAGCTATATTAACTATATTAACCCTAATTATATTAGGGTTAATATAGTTAATATCATTAATATATTATATATATATATATATTAAGTATAATAACCCTATCTAACTCTAACACCCCTAACTAAACTCTTATTAAAATAAATCTAATTTTAATATTATAAACTAAAATATTCCTATTTAAATCTAAATACTTACCTATAAAATAAACCCTAAGATAGCTACAATATAATTAATAATTACATTGTAGCTATGTTAGGGTTTATATTTATTTTACAGGTAACTTGTTAATTATTTTAACTTGGTATAATAGCTATTAAATAGTTAATAACTATTTAATAGCTACCTAGTTAAAATAATTACCCAATTACCTGTAAAATAAATCCTAACCTAAGTTAAAAATACACCTACACTATCAATAAATTAAATAAACTACAAATATCTATCTAAAAATACAATTAAATAAACTAAACTAAATTACAAAAAAAAACAAACACTAAATTACAAAAAATAAAAAAAAGATTACAAGATTTTTTAAGCTAATTACACCTATTCTAAGCCCCCTAATAAAATAATAAAGCCCCCCAAAATAAAAAAAAATTCCCTACCCTATTCTAAATTAAAAAAAGTTCAAAGCTCTTTTACCTTACCAGCCCTTAAAAGGGCCTTTTGTGGGGGCATGCCCCAAAGAAAACTGCTCTTTTGCCTGAAATAAAAAACACAATACCACCCCCCAACATTACAACCCACCACCCACATACCCCTAATCTAACCCAAACCCCCCTTAAATAAACCTAACACTACCCCCCTGAAGATCTCCCTACCTTGTCTTCACCACACCGGGCCAAACTCCTCATCCGATCCGGGCGATGTCTTTATCCAAGCGGCAGCAACGTCTTCTTCCATCCGGCAGCATCTTCCATCAAACGGCATCTTCAATCTTCATTCGTCGCTCCTACGACGAAAATCAGATTCAAGTTCAATCTGATTGGCTGATTGGTTCAGCCAATCAGATTGAACTTGAATCTGATTGGCTGATTCAATCAGCCAATCAGATTTTTCTACCTTAATTCCGATTGGCTGATAGAATCCTATCATCCAATCGGAATTCGACGGACGCCATCTTGGATGACGTCATTTAACGGTACCTCATTCGTCGTTCAGTCGTCGGCCGGGATGGATGCTCCGCGTCGGAGGAGTGACGAATGAAGATTGAAGATGCCTTACATTAGGGGTTAATACCATTAATATAGGTGGCGGCGGTGTAGGGAGGGCAGGTTATAGGGCAAAAGAGCTGTTAACTTTGGGGCAAAGCCCCGCAAAAGGCCCTTTTAAGGGCTGGTAATAGAGCTTATTACTTTATGGATATTAGATTAGGGGTTAATAATATTAATATAGCTGGTGGCGGTGTAAGGGGTCAGATTAGGGGATAGATCAGGTAGATGGTGGCGGTTTTAGGGGCTCACATTAGGGGATAGATCAGTTAGATGGTGGCGGTTTTAGGGGCCCACATTAGGGAATAGATCAGTTAGATGGTGGCGGTTTTAGGGGCTCACAGTAGGGGGTTAGTTTATGTAGATGGCGGCGGTTTAGGGGTTAAATACTTTATTAGGGATTGCGGTGGGGGATCGCGGTTGACAGGGAGATAAACATTGCGCATGCGTTAGGTTTAGGTTTTATTTAGCAGATCGCGGTTGACAGTTATATAAGAAGAGAAAGGGCGCCTCCTAGTGTAGCCAATACACAATTAGATCATAATACAAACGATATGAAATGGTACTCACAATTTTGGAAGGCAAAGATAATGCCTAGGTGTGTAGTCTGGAAACTCTGCAGTGTCCCAGTAACTGTGCACGATTGCAAGGGCAGCTCCTATTAGCTGTAGTGGATTCTGCAGTCTAGAAATTGAAAAGAAGGAAGAGGGCGACTCCTAGTGCAGATCAATCATTCAAATGGGCACCCACTTGTAGCTACCAATAAAATGGATACTCACATGGCCTAAAGCACACTATAGTGCTAGTGAAGCAACCTATGAGTTTATGTGCGCTGGGCCACTACAATAGACCCAGCTTGCTTCACTAGCACTATAGTGTGCTTTAGGCCATGTGAGTATCCATTTTATTGGTAGCTACCAGTGAGCAGTTGACAGTTAGATAGACATTGTGCATGCGTTAGGTGTTAGGTTTTATTTAGCAGCTAGTTTAGAGAGTTACGGGGCTCCAATACTCAGCGTAAGGCTTCTTACGGCTGCTTTTTGTGGCGAGGTGAAAATGGAGTAAGATTTCTCCATTTTCGCCACGTAAGTCCTTACGCTGTATATTTGATACCAAACTGCGTGGGTTTGGTATACCTGCCTATGGCCCAAAAAACTACGGGCGACGGCAGAAATATACGCGCGTAACTTCTAGGTTACGCCGTATATGTGATACCAAACCCGCGCAAATATTGGCGTCGTCGACGGGCGACGATTTTTATTGAATCGACCCCCTGGTGAGTTAATTTAAAAAAATAAAAAATAAATATATATATATATATATATATATATGTATATGTATAGTTAGGAATCACCACCTAGCACACAGTAGTGCATCATTGCTTATTAGCCTATCTAGGTATGATTTTTATTCAATAACAGAAGTGTTATTCTCTCTTAGGGGTCAATTTATTAAAGTCTGGCGGACATGATACGCTGTATCATGTCCGCCAGACATCGCTGAATGCGGACAGCATACACTGTCCGTATTCAGCATTGCACAAGCAGTTCTAGTAAACTGCTTGTGCAATACCGCCTCCTGCAGATTCACGCCCAATCGGACTCTAGCAGGGGGTGTCAATCACCCCGATCGTATAGGATCGGTCGAATTGCTGTACGCCGCATCAGAGGTGACGTATGAGTTAAGGAGCAGCGGTCTATAGACCACTGCTTCTTAACTCCTGTTTCCGGCGAGTCTGAAGGCTTGCACGGAAACAGGGTGAATTGGCTCAAATTGGCCAATAATAAATTGACCCCTTAGTCTCCTAAAGGCAGACTGTACCATAAAATGTCCCTCCTCAATTTGTTTTAAATGTCTTCTTATACTTACTACAGAGTATTAAATGTATGGAAGATTGTTCTTTCATATAAAGTATCTCACAAAAGTGAGTACACCCCTCACAATTTTGTAAATATTATATTATATCTTTTCATGTGACAACGCTGAAGAAATTACACTTTGCTGCAAAGTAAAGTAGTGAGTGTACAGCCTGTATAACAGTGTAAATTTGCTGTCCCCTCAAAATAACTCAACACACAGCCATTAATGTCTAAACTGTTGGCAACAAAAGTGAGTACACCCCTAAGTGGAAATGTCCAAATTGGGCCCAATTAGCCATTTTCCCTCCCCGGTGTCATAAGACTCGTTAGTGTTACAAGGTCTCAGGTGTGAATGGGGAGCAGGTGTGTTACATTTGGTGTTATCGCTCTCACACTTTCTCATACTGGTCACTGGAAGTTCAACATGGAACCTCATGGCAAAGAACTCTCTGAGGATCTGAAAAAAAGAAAATGTTGCTCTACATAAAGATGGCCTAGGCTATACTAAGATTGCCAAGACACTAAAACTGAGCTGCAGCATGGTGGGCAAGACCATACAGTGGTTTCACAGGACAGGTTCCACTCAGAACAGGCCTCGCCATGATCGACCAAAGAAGTTGAATGCACGTGCTCAGCGTTATATCCAGCGGTTGTCTTTGGGAAATAGAAGTATGAGTACTGCCAGCATTTCTGCAGAGGTTGAAGTGGTGGAGGGTCAGCCTGTCAGTGCTCAGACCATACGCCGCACACTGCATCAAATTGGTCTGAATGGCTGTTGTCCCAGAAGGAAGCCTCTTCTAAAGATGATGCACAAGAAAGCCCCCAAACAGTTTGCTGAATATAAGCAGACTAAGGACATGGATTACTGGAACCATGTCCTGTGGTCCGATGAGACCAAGATACAATTATTTGGTTCAGATGGTGTCAAGCGTGTGTGGCGGCAATCATGTTAGGAGTAAAAATACAATTGTGACTTGCCTACAGTCAAGTATGGTGGTGGGAGTGTCATGGTCTGGGCCTGCATGAGTGCTGCCGGCACTAGGGAGCTACAGTTCATTGAGGGATCAATGAATGCCAACATGTACTGTGACATACTGAAGCAGAGCATGATCCCCTCCCTTCAGAGTCTGGGCCGCAGGGCAGTATTCCAACATGATAACGACCCCAAACACACCTCCAAGACGACCACTGCCTTGCTAAAGAAGCTGAGAGTAAAGGTGATGGACTGGCGAAGCATGTCTCCAGACCTAAACCCTATTGAACATCTGTGGGGCATCCTCAAATGGAAGTTGGGGGAGCGCAAGGTCTCTAACATCCACCAGCTCTGTGATGTCGTCATGGAGGAGTGGAAGAGGACTCCAGTGGCAACCTGTGAAGCTCAGGTGAACTCCATGCCCAAAAGGGTTAAGGCAGTACTGGAAAATATTGGTGACCACACAAAATATTGACAGTTTGGGCCCAATTTGGACATTTCCACTTAGGGATGTACTCACTTTTGTTGCCATCGGTTTAGACATTAATGGCTGTGTTGTCACATGAAAAGATGTAATACAATATTTACAAATATGTGAGGGGTGTACTCACTTTTGTGAGATACTGTATATGTTTGTATCTGAAATATCCGGGGGGGGGGGGGGTTCTCATGAAAACAATCTAGGACATGTCCATAAAAATGGGTTGCTAGGTATTGAAATGCTAATTTTGTCTGTTAGGGGGAGGTGAATAACACAAGCCAATCAATATTTTACATACAGAATTTCTCTCTTCCTCATTCCCCGCTGGCAGATTAATCAGTGCTATTGCTTTTTCATTACGTAGCTTTTCTACAGAGAAAATGTTTGTTACTTATATTTTTCAATGTAGGTGGGATTACAAGAGGCATAATTACCTATTTCAAATAACACAAAAAGGTAAAGAAGATATCTGCAAACTATGAAATATACTCCAGCAGGTAAAATTGACTATTTGGAACAAATTAAAGGGGGGGGGGGGGAATTTAGAGTACAATGTCCCTTTAAAATTGCATGCTTTATTTTAACCTTTTTTTTTGCCTTTTGATTGCACTATTGTTTGCATAAAAAGGGGGCATGGATGTCAAAAGTACAGGATTAACACAGTAGAACATTATTCTTCCCCTTGTATAACCCTTTAAATATTAAACAGGGATCTCCACAGAAAACGATGCTAGCCAGGTGACATTATGAAATAGCCAGGGGGGAGGGCGGCACTGTAATACTTTGCTATATTATAACATTGTGTGTTATTTATAAATGTTACTATGCAAAGCACAAATTAATTGCATAATTTAACATACTTTGAGTTAATGATAATTTGTGGAATAAACATAAAAAAAAAAAACTAGTTTTAGCTTTACCCTTTCTGGCCAGGAGTTATTTGTCTACATCGGAACAAAGTTCTGATGTAAACAAATAAGTAAAAATTGAAATCCCACGATCGTTTGTGTGATCGTGCAATTTCAGTGATTGAATTGGGTCAGGTGGAGGCACAGCCTCCAGTCCACAATCTCATTTAGGAACCTTCTGTACAGCCAAATGGCTAGGACTCTAAAGCCCAGTGCAGTTAGGACGGCATGGAATGTCCTAACGGCAGGAAGGGGTTAAAGGGATATTAAACCCAAAATTTTACCTTTGTAATTCAGACCGAACAGACCATTTAAAAAAAACTTTCCAATTTAATTCAATTATCAAATTTGCTTTGTTCCCATGATATTCTGTGTTAAAAAAACAACAACCTAGGTAGGCACCTCAAGCACTAAATGGCAGGAAATAGTATCTAGTGTTCTTGCAAATGAATAACATTCTTGCAAAATTGCTGCCATATAGTGCTCCAGAAATGGGCCGACTCCTAAGCATACATCCCTGCTTTCAACAAAAGAGACTAAGAGAATGAAGATGAATTGATAATATAAGTAAATTAGAAAGTTAACAGTGGTTTTTCAGTATCTATTTAATATATTTTACTGACCACTAAATTTAAGGCAATATTAAAGGGATATGAATCCCATTTTTCTTTCTTTCCTGATTCAGATAGAGCATGCAATTTGAAAGTAAATATAGTTTAAAATACCAACTGTTCTGCAAAAAAAAAAAATAATTATACATATATATATACCAATTATTAGAATTATATCAGAGAGTTGTCGAAAAAGAATTGACCGGCCTATATAGGTAAATTGAACAGAAGAAATCCTCAAAAATAATAAATGACAATATTACTAGAAAACAAAGACAAACATTGACTAAATTACAAAACAATGATAAAATAATGATTACTCAGGCCGACAAGGGAGGAGCAGTGGTAGTGCTAAATAAAAAAGACTATATATCAGAAATACACTCCCAGTTAAGTGACAATAGTCTATATACCAAACTGACATTTAATCCAACACAGTCCTTCAAAAACAAACTTTCTCATTTACTGGACCATGCTGTCGAAAACAACTTTATGAACAAGGATTTAGCAGACTATCTTTTTGTTAGTGAACCCAGCACCCCATACTTTTGCATAGTCCCTAAGATACATAAACGATTGGATAAACCCCTGGGCCGGCCCATAGTGGCTAGCAACGGATCTCTATGCGAGAGGTTGGGGTGCTGGCTGGATCATGTCTTGCAACCTATAATGTTGGCCCTGCCGGGATATATTAGAGATAGTGCTCATCTAATTTCACAGCTTAAAGATTTAAAATGGCACGAGAATTATGTTTGGGCAACTATAGATGTGACGGCCCTTTACTCTAATATTCCGCACTCTTTGGGACTTCAGGCAATTGATGCAATGTTGCATAGACATTCTAATTATGGAGATGACTTTATCCTGTTCATAGTCCAAGTAACAGAGTTTTTGTTACAACACAATTTCTTCATGTTTTAAGGGGATTATTATCTGCAGAGATGCGGTACGGCCATGGGGGCTAAATTTGCCCCCGCCTATGCTAACATCTACATGGGCTGGCTTGAATTGAACCGCATCTTTGCAGATGATTTCCCTTATATTGATAACATGATTTTATATGGTCGTTTTATCGACAACATTGTTGACATTTGGGACAAACAGAATGGCCTTATGGTTGACTCCTTTGTAGAATTTATGAATGATAATAGATATAATCTGTCTTTTACTGCTGAGTCGAGCTCGACTAGTATTCATTTTTTAGATTTATTGATTGAAACTAGACAGGATACAATCATCACTTCTACATTCCGCAAACCATTGGCACGTAACACAATTTTGCGAGCGGATTCTTGTCATGTCCCTCATCTCAAGAGAGGTATACCTAAAGCACAATATCTGCGATTACGCAGAAATTGTTCTGAAATTACTCAATATTACAAACAAGCTCAGGAATTGACCTCTAGATTAGTTGAGAGGGGATATGACAGAACATCACTCAAAAAACTGGAGAAACAGATAGCCTTTACTGATAGAAAAGAATTGTTCACATCACATAAGAAAAGGTTTAAATTATCTAACACTGGACAAAAACAATCTCAGGAACAAAATATATTATTTATTACTGAATATAGTAGACAATACAGAGATATCTGTAATATAGTACAGAAAAATTTAACTATACTTAAGGGGGATGACTCCCTAATAGAAGTACTATCTAATGGGGTAAAATGTGTAGCTAGAAAAGCCCCAACTATTGCAGATTTGACTAGGAAAAATTTAGTCGGAAAACCAATCACTGACAACACTACCACTAATTGGCTTAGTCCCAGAACTGGATGCTTTAAATGTGGCCATGTACCATGCAAGGCCTGCTCCTGCATATCTGTTACTGATACATTTTCCTCTAGTGTTACAAAACAAGTTTTCCAAATTAAAGATAGAATTGACTGTAATTCTAAATTTATTATTTATTTAGTTAATTGCCTCATTGTACTAAACAATATGTAGGGATCACGACTCGACCCTTTAAGGATAGAGTACGTGAACATTTAAGATCCCTGGAGGATAAAGAACCCAAAACACCTGTAGCGAAACACTTCAGACTCCATGGTATTGGACCAAAGTATTTTTCCTGTGTTGGTATTGATATTATCAAAAAGCATCCAAGATAGAGAA